>NC_056731.1:477905232-478205232 GCF_019279795.1 Protopterus annectens
CTTTACCAGCTCCTGGTAAGTGATTCACTTTATTAATATTAAAGCCCCTTTTTGTTAAAAACACTTTATTGTTAGTTATAACTTAATTATTTAGATTTCCTGACAGAAAATCCCTGTCTCTTTTAATATTTTTTAGTCAAACTGTACCCATCCCATCCCTCCTGTTAGGGTGTGTGTGTGTTTATTTTTAGGAATACCTTTTGGTATTTTCTTTAATTTAAATTTTTGACTGGTGTGTGTGTGTGTTTTAAGCACCATGTCAAAGGAGAGGGTCTCAGGTTTTAAGAAGTGTGACTCGTGCTGTCAGAAGATGTCTCTGACAGACGGTCACACTTCTTGCCTGTATTGCCTGGGGCCTCTTCACCTGCAGGACTCCTGTGCTATTTGTCATTCCTTCAGCCAGAGAGTCCTGCAGGAAAGACGCAATGCTGATACTTAGGGGCCTTCTTGCCGGAGGGCCTCCGCCAAGTCGGCTCACAAAATCAGCTAAATCTTCCAAGGCCCAGGCTTCTGTGTCTAAGCCTGCGGTTCGCCCGACTCGTTCGAGTCGAGATCGGCTCGCTGGAGCCGATTCTGGCTTAACAAAGCCTTCGCACCGATGGCTGTCGGTGCCGAATCTGCATCGACCACTTCGTGTCGGCCCGATCGGTTCCGACACCCATGTGGCATAGGCATCGGTGTCGGCTCCGATCGGCTCCGACACCGCTACTTTGGTGGCTGTATCGGCCGCTGGAGCCAATACATCAAGGCTTCCTGTCGGGTCCGAGAAGTCGGGTCCGGCAGGATCTTTAGTATCGGTTCGATGGCTCATTCCAGGAAGAGGTCGAGGTCTCCTTCCTTGAGCCGATACTTTCGCCCGCTTCACCTATTCTTTTCGAACGGAGCCATCGGAGCCGATCTTCAAGGTCATCCAGACTGTCAGATCATGACCTAGAGAGAGTGGTCAGTAGACTACTTAAGTCACAGGTACTGGCCCAATGTTACATAGTCCGTCTCAACAGACGACTGTTGGTCCACACCCCGCTACAATTCCTCCTTCAACTCTACCCCAGAGCTTGGAGTTGGGGTCTTCGAACGGTTACTGCTACGGCTGGAGGACGGATACCCCTTCTGTTCCTTCAGCCTCTACTCTTATCTCCTCTTCGAGACCTTCCTTAGAGGGATTCGTGGTCGGGCTTCCATGGTCTCCTCCGAGGGGTGAGTGGCATCGGACCCTTGTCCGAGCCCGCTCTTCCCCTTGGAGCCTCGGCCTTGGTGAGCTCGGCTCCGACATCTGCCTCGGAGACTTCCCTTTCGTGGTCCCTGGAGTTCCTAGTTCTTCGAACGGGTTCTCTCGGACCTGCCTGGGAGGGGAGCATTCGAGGTGATGAAGAGTGTGCTGGCCACTGGTATCAGTCAGCAGTCTGTTCCCGTAGCTCCTCCCTCTATAGTACCTGTTGACATCTCTGCCACTTCTCTTGCTACAGGACCCAGAGATCCTCCGCCTCAGGTTTCCCCATTGGGAATTTCCCCCTCTTCCGAGGATTCTCCTGATGTTTCGGGAGATCCTCCTAGGAAGAGGACTTGTAAGAGGAAGCATGTAGACTCCCCCGAGTCTGTCACTTCGGATACTGACTTTGATGAGTCAGAGGGATCCCCTAGATCCCCCTCTGAAGATGTCTCCTTCTCAGACATCCTAGAACTCCTGAAACAGAGGGGAAACTGTCCCACCAACAATCCCTCTGAGGATGAGTCAGTATACCTAGAGGCGTTTGGATCTCGGCCCTCCACCTCCTGGGTGTCTCCGCCTTCGACCCCTTATGCAGGTTATTGCACGAAAGGCGTGGGCAGCTCCTGACTCTGTAGAGCCAGTCCCTAGGAGGCCTTCAAAATTTATCACTGCCCCGTGTGACAAGCAATTCCTCACTAAGGGTGTCCCCGCTGATGCCATGGTGGTGGCTGCGGCCACCAAAAAGGAACTTGCAGATCCTTCCGTGCCCGCCCATCCTCCTAATAAGGACTCTAGGACCATGGATAGGTACGGTAAGCGGATGTTTTCCTCAGCGACCTTTGCTATGCGTTCGCTGAATTATTTATGTCACTTCACCAGACTCCAGAGGGATATCCTTAAGGAGCTGGGTGAAGTAGTTCAGGATCCTACAGCTGCAGGGGCTCAAGAAAAAATTGCTTCGCAGCTAGGAACCCTCAATTCCATTGCAAACTCCTCCATGCGGCTAATATCTTATGCTGCGGATGGAGCGCAGAGCCGCAGGTACAGGTGTGGCTCTTAGACGCCAAGCCTGGATGCGGCTATGTGATTTTGCGGATCCTTTAAGGCGTCCTTCACAAATTCTCCCTTTGATGGGTCAGCTTTGTTTGGCCCTCAGGTGAAGGAAACCTTGACCAGGTGCGAGCAGGACGGCAAGACTCTTTCTGCTGTTGGAGTCCGTTTTTCCACCCCTTCTAGACCTTATCCCAAAGGACAGAAAGGTGGGAAAATGTGGTTCAGAAATCCCAAGGAGTCACGCCCGGATTCACGTGGTCAGTTTACCCCTAAGGCAGAGGGGTAACAACAACAGACGCCGCCTAGAGGCAGAGGGGGTCCAAAACCAGGGAAACAGGGAGCCTCTCTGACAAGCCCTTTCAGCATCCCTGAGGTGTTGCCCGGCTGTCCCTCCTTGGAGGCAGTCGGGAAGATTATCACTGTACCCAGAAGCCTGGCATTCCCTCACTCAAGACAGATGGGTACAGTCGATCATATCCAAGGGTTACATAATTCCTTTCGAGGAAAGTCCCTTCCCTCAAGTTCCCTTCCAGATGTACCACCCGGTCTAAGGGAAATTGCAGAGTTAGAAGTCTCAAAACTACTGCAAAAAGAGCCATTCAGCCAGTTACAATAGACCATTCAGAGCCCGGAATCTACTCAAGGTTCTTTTGGTCCCCAAAAAGACGGGAGACTGGAGACCAATATTGATCTCAGCAGACTCAACAAGTCTGTCAGGAAGACAAGATTCAATGGTCACTCTTCAGTCAATTCTGCCCTTCTTACAGAAGGACAACTGGATGTGCTCAATAGATCTTCAGGATGCGTACTATCACATCAAAATTCACAGACGCCCAGGAGATTTCTCCGCCGGCTGGGGTCCAGTCATTTCCAGTTCAGAGCCCTGCCCTTTGGTCTCACTCACAGCCCCAGAGTGTTCACCAAATGCATGGCAGTGGTCACGGCTCACCTGAGACGCCAAGGATTCCAGGTGTTTCCATTATCTCGACGACTGGCTCCTGTCAGCCACCACCAGGCATCAGCTTATACAAGCCAGGGATTACACAATAGACCTTTGTTCTCATTTGGGCATCTCAATAAACTTCAAAAGTCATCCTTATCGCCCTGCCAGTCTATTACCTTCATAGGCGAAACTTAAACACTGTTCGGATGTCAGCTACCCTTACAGATCAAAGAGTTTCAGACATTCAGAGTCATGTCAGATCATTCTGGCCAACAAGAAAGTTCAGGCCAGAATGGTTCTAAAGGTATTAGGTCTCATGGCTGCGGCCATTACTCTTCTTCCCCTGGCTCGATTCTACATGCGCCTTCTTCAGTGGATGCTGTTCACACAATGGTCATACCAGCAACTTCCAATGCGTCACCAGATACTGGTGACACAGACATGCAAAGAGCATCTTGCTTGGTGGATCACATCTCCTCAGGTTCACCAAGGCAGGCACTTTGTACCCCCATCCCCGATAGCCACTGTCACCACGGATGCCTCCCTGATCGGGTGGGGGGGTCATTATCAGGGCAGGATGGTTCATGGGACGTGGCAGCCGATCGAGTACCATCTGCACATAAATGTCCTGGAGATGAGAGCAGTGCTTTTAACGTTGCAAGCCCTCAACGACTTTCTTCCCGTAGGGACAATTGCAGTCCACACAGACAACATGTCTGTAGTTTGGTATATCAACAAACAGGGCGGAACCAAGTCCTACCCCTTGTGTCGAGAAGCGCTCAGACTATGGCAATGGGCGATCTCCTCTCATCGGTTTCTGGTAGCAACGCATATCCCTGGGAAAACCAACATTGTAGCGGACAGATTGAGCAGAGCTATTCTCATGCCTCACGAGTGGTCTCTCAAGCAATCTATAGCGGAAGAGATTTTTCTGGAGTGGGGTCGTCCATGCTGCAATCTTTTTGCTACTCCCCAAAACAGCAAATGTCCAGACTTCTTCTGCCTCTTCCCTCCATCAGGCCATCCCCCCAGAGACGCTCTGACCCAGGATTGGCCCCAGGGACTTCTTTATGCCTTCCTCCTTTTCCTCTGATCCCTCAGGTTATCCAGAAAGCTACCGTTTTGAGGGCCAAATTGATTCTCATTGCCCCTTACTGGCCTCGACAAGTTTGGTTTCCATTCCTCCATCATCACCTTTTGGTGCAGCCGTGGCATCTGGACCCAGTGCCAGATCTTCTGATTCACCAATCGGGTCAGCTGCACCGGTCAATCCCTTCTCTCAACCTCACAGCATGGTTGCTCCACTTCCTTCCTTAGCCAGGCTTCCTTTGATCTCTAACCCAGTTAGAGACATCATAGTGGCTTCACTAAAATCCTCTACCAGGAGGATTTATACAAGCAAATGGAAACGTTTCTCTTATTGGGCTAAGGCCAAGAATATTGATCCTTTTACTGCCCCTGTTCAGGCAGTCCTGGACTTCTTAGCAGAGATTTTTCATGCAGGCTCCTCTTCTTCCACAGTCAGAGTTCAATTGGCTGCTATCTCCAACTTTCATGTCGGGGTCGCAGATCATAATATTATGTCCCATAGGCTCTGCAGGGCCTTCTTGAAAGGAATTTTCCTACTAAAGCCTCCAATCAGGAATCCTCCTTCTCAGTGGGATCTAAATTTAGTGCTGACATCCTTGATTCTTCCCCTTCGAGCCAGCTGTTTCTTGTTCCCTGAAACATCTTTCTTGGAAAACTTTATTCCTAGTGGCTATTACATCTGCCAGGAGGGTGTCTGAACTTCATCCTCTTTCGGTTCGACCCCTATTTGGTTTTTCACAAAGACAGAGTATCTTTGAGAACTAACCCAACCTTTTTGCCTAAGGTCGCTTCAAAGAACAATTTGAATCAATCCATTGATCTCCCTGTATTTTTCCCTAACTATTCAGATAGGGCTGAACAGAAGCTACATTATCTTGATGTCCACCGTCAACTTAGATATTATTTGGACAGAACAAAAAATTTAGAAAATCTGATCAACTTTTTGTTTCCTATGCGGATAATAAAAAGGCCTTCCTGTTTCTAAAGTGACCTTGTCCAGATGGCTTTCTTCGGTCATCTCTCTGAAATTTATACGCTCAGGGAAAACAGCTGTGCTCAAAACCTAAAGCACATTCAACTAGGAGCTTAGCTACTTCTACAGCTTTTCAAGCTAGACTTCCTTTGGACACTATTTGTGCAGCGCCACTTGGGCCACTCCTCACACTTTTGTTTCCCATTACAAATTGGACTTGGCCTCCAGGGACAGAGCCAGTTTTGGCTCTACAGTCCTCAAGAGTTTGTTCCATTGAGCCACCCAGGATAGAGGTGCTAGGACGCTGTCCCATCAAGCAAGAATGAAGGCGAGATTGACAACTTAACATTAAGAAGTTATGTACCTACCATAACGCTCCATGTTAGTTGTCTTCTCGCCTTCTTTCTCCCTCCCTCCTTCCCCTGGCCTGGACAGACCTTGTTATAAGAAACTGTTATGCTTAAGACCATTCAGACCTGGTCCTTATTCCATCTGTAAGTTTCTTTCTTCCTTTTGGAAGTATTTTATGCTTGGTGCTATTGCCCTTTGTCATCAAACGAGATCTGGGTACTTACCGCCTTGCATCATGGGATATGGGGCTGCCTCGAGCTGGTAAAAGTGACTCTCGAGCTTAGCAAGTGCCGAGTCGGAGCCGAGGGATCGGCTCCGAACCCATCAAGCAAGAAAGAAGGCGAGAGAAGACAACTAACATGGAACGTTATGGTAGGTACATAACTTCTTATTTATGGAAGTCTGTGTGTTGTGGTTAGCTGAGAAAGGGCTAGGTGATGTGGTAGATCTTACCCGTTTAATTCTCTGAGGTCTAGACAGTGGTTTGTGCTATCATTATAGTTTACTGTAATTTGGCATTTTTATTATAACATTGCTCATGTTTAGACAGTTATGTGACTGGAAGGTTAGTTAAGATTGGGGCAGCATAGAGGAGATAACAGCGGTAAAAAAGTAGTGGCTATATGTCTTCTGGCTATGAAAGTACTTGAACTTCAGCTTTTCAAACACACACACACACACACACACACACACACACACACACACACACACACGCGCGCACACACTGAAGAGTTAGAATGAGCAATCCCACAAGCATACATGCATGCACACACACTGACAGTGAAGAGTGAGAGCGAGCGATCCAACACGCACCCAGTTGTAGACAAAGCTATACAAATAATTTGTTTTTCACTTGATTCCCCTATATTTCAGTATGAGCAGGTTTTAAACCTGATAATACACTCTGAGCCTCAAACGGCTAAGTAAATCAGGTTGAGCTGCAGCTGACTTAATTCCAGCAAAATACCTCAACCTCATTCTGAGTATGAAAAGAGTGAATAACACGGCAGCATTCTACATTCTCACGTATGCATGTTCTAAAAATCCAGATAGTTTTCTACCATTCTTTAGACTGCTACAAGAGTAAGGGAAAGCTTGCTTTATGCACAGTCAAGCTTCATTTAGCACCTCACTGGTTACAAATGGAACATTTCTGAAAATGGTTAGGTTATGTCACTGATGTAGCTAATAAAGCTAGGCACCATTTTGATATTAAGTGTAAAAAAATAAATGTGCATGGCCGCTACGCGCTTTAGAAGTGAAACTTCTGTAATGGTGTGAAAATGAACACACACACACACACACACATACATACACGTTTATCCAGATAAGTACATTTTTGCACTTCATTACAGAAGTTTCACTTCTAATACGTGTGGTGGCCATGCACATATTTTTTTTTAACCATGTGTGGATACATGGTTGAATTTCAACTGGTTATCTGTAATGACTTCTAGTAATTTTGTGTGGTTTACTTGCTATATCATGGTGTAGTTGCAAAGATGATAGTGAACAGTGTTGTTTTGGTAGAGATGTGTTTTGGGGTGAAGAGCAGTATTTTTCATCTTGGGGGTAGAAGTAGTTATTTTTCAATGTTTCACTCAGAGAAGGATTATTGTGCAAGATCCTGGAGTTTAGACAGGGATTTCGCAGAGCAGGTTTAAGATTGAGTCATCAGCTTATGTAACTAGGGTAGAGTTTTTGTAGCAGTGTAGTAGTCACTGATAAATATATTGAAAAGTATGGGGCCTAGTATAGATCCTTGTGGGACACTAATAGTTACTAGATAAAGGCAGAAAAATCATGATCTGATGTTATTAATTATCATTCCTTACTGATGGGTGTCAGTTCTGTCCTTGGAACCGAGTCGGCCTTATAACAACCTAGTGCCAGCCAAAAAAACTGTCAAGCTAAGCTTTTATCCACAGTGCCCTTCTCCCAGTTACCTCGTCTCAGGACTTAAGTTGACTTCTATGGCACCGTCTTTGGTTCCGACCACGGTGCCATCTTCAAAAACTGTATCTTTGGCGCCAGTTACTATGGCACCAATTGTGTCTTCAGCACCAACCATACCAAGACTAGTAAATTCTACCTCTGTGCCATCATCGATAACTTTAACCCCAGTACCATCCATGGCATCACCCTTGACTGTGACACCGAGCTTGCATTTAATTGCTGCTCCAGGAGTTTCTGTACCAGCCACAACTCCTATACATGTCTCTACCCACGAGACTTCTGTGCCAATGGGCCATAGAGCTCGGACCTGATATTCACCCATGGTGAATCCCTTCTTCAAGCAGCAATTCAGCCCTTTTTTGGAAAGACCTTACTCCCTGTCAGGGATATGTACACTGTCAACCAGGAGCCTCTTGGAATTGGATGCGGTGCGTCTTGTGGATCAGCTGCTGACAGCAAGAGGGATTACAACACCTTCCAAAACTCCCCTCCCTATAGGAGTTGGGAGTCTTTCTCCACAGACTCCAGCATATTCTCCTCCTTTGACCTTCGTGCAGGTATCGGTGCCCTTGTCGGCACCCATTGCTTCGGTTCCACTGGTGGACCTCGCCGTGGTTCCAGAGCCGACCCTTTGGCCTTCATTTCAGTCAGAACCAAGCTTCTCTCAGGATCATGACTGGACTGTGGGCACTGTGGTCCCTAGCATGGCACCGATTTTTCCTGCAGTGTCGTCTACGGTCCTAGGAGTCCTAATGGTACCAAGTCCTCTTGAGGCTCCATCCTTGGGAGCTGGTCCATTGGAGCGGGGTGTGACCCCGGTTCCGAGGTTGTACTTCTGGGTTCCGGGCTCCCATCCGTGTTTAGGTGGGCTGGCTTTCCAGGCGATAGAGAGGGTCCTTGCCTCTGTAGACAAGCAGTTGGCACTGGAGTATCAGCTATGTCCTTCTCCTGAGCCGCAGCTGACACAAGCCACTGCTTTGGGACATCGAGCACAAGAGCCTAGGATACCCACCCTATCGCAGGGTGTTCCTTCTTCGGAGTTCTCTTCAGAAGCCCCTGCTGAAGGGGTACCATGTAAGAGGAAGCACATAAACTCCCCTGAGGAGTCACTCACCGAGGACATGGGCTACGATGAAGGGGAGAGGTCCCCATGGTCACCCCCTGATGATGACTCTTTTGGAGACATCCTTAAAATACTGAAATAGAGGGGTGATGAAGTCACCAACCCCTCCTCTGAGGAGTCCATATTCCTGCAGACTTTTCGTGCTTGACCCTCTACTTCCTGGGTGACCCCACATGCGGTTGAGCTGGTTCAGGTCATCATGCAGCGCGCATGGAAGAGTCCTGATATCATTGAGCCAATCACACGGAGACCAGACAAGATTCTATCCCCACCCAAACAGCACCCACACTGGTCCAAGGGTCTTCCAGTAGACACGATTGTGGTGGTGGCTGCCACAAAGAAAAAGCTTGTAGAGGAAAGCCAAGCTGTCCACCCACCAAACAGGGAGCCTCAGGTGAGGGACAGGTTAGGGAAGTGAGTCTTTGTGTCATCGACCTTCACTGTTAGGTCTTAGAATTATCTGGCACACTTTACCAGGCTTCAGAGAAACTTAGTCTCCGAACTCTCCGAAACCTTAGCAGGAGCAGTCTCTGTTGAGGTGCACAACAAAGTTGCCTCACATCTTGCTACCCTGGAACCCATATCCAAGTTCTCCATGTGTTTGAATTCCCATGCCACTGAAGGAGCAGCTAGAGTGGCGGGTTCAGGCATTGTCATCAGATGTCATACCTGGATGCGCCTTTGTGACTTTGTGGACCCTTTCAAGTCGGCAAGTCCCTATCTGCTGTGGGCATGCATTTTTCTGCCCCTCAGTGTCCCTACTCTAGGAACCATGGGAGTGGAAAGATGTGGCACAAGAAATCTCAGGGTTCTTTCCATGACACAAGTGATGAGTATACTTCCTGGGGCAGAGAGGTTAACTCATCCAGAAGGCGCCACTACAGAGGCGTAACCAGGGCTCCAGAGATTCTTTCTCTGGTCAACCCTATCAGCGCTTCTGAGGAGCGGCCCAATTGCTTTCCTCTGGAGGCAGTCGGGGGACGTTTTTCCTTGCACCATTCTGCCTGGCTAACAATAACAGCAGATTTATGGGTTCAACGGATCATATGTCCCGTTCAGTCTTTACCCAAAGTCATCAAGATGAATTCCCAATGTTCCACCAAGTCAAAGGGAATAGGCAGCGCTAGAAATTCAGAAGCTGCTTCTAAAAGAGTCATCTAGACAGTCCCACCAGACCGGATAGGATCTGGATTCTACTCAAGATTCTTTTTAGTGCCAAAAAATACAGGAGACTGGAAACCAATTCTGGATCTCAGCATCCTAAACAAATTTGTCAAACGGGAAAAATTCCAGATGGTCACGGTTCAGTCTATCCTTCCATTTTTGGAAAAAGATGATTGGATGTGTTCAATAGACCTTCAGGATGCGTATTACCATATAAAAATGGACAAATGCTCCAGAAGATTTCTTCACTTTCGGTTAGGAGTTGCTCACTTTCAGTTCCTCATGCTGCCCTTCGGACTCTCTACAGCCCCCAGTGTGTTCACCAAATGCATAGCAGTGGTAACAGCTCACTTGAGACTACAAGGATTCCGGATATTTCCATATTTCGACGATTGGCTCCTCACTGCCCCCACCAAGCGTCTACTGGAGATAGCCCTAAACTGCACTCCCAAACTAGCAGAATCTGTGGGAATCTCAGTAAACTGGGGAAAATGCAACTTGACTCCCTCTCAAATCTTGGAGTTTATAGGGGCAAATTTCAACACACATGCTTGCCCAGTCTCTCTTCCGGACCACAGACTAAACAAGATAAGATCCCAAATCCGGGTGATACTCTGTCAAAACTTAGCCCCAGCTAGAACAGTTCTACAACACCTGGGTTCTATGGCAGTGTCAATTACCATAGTGCCCTTGGCAAGAATACACATGAGAATTCTCCAATGGTTCCTTCTAGCACAATGGTACCCCTTACAACATCTTTTGTCCTTTCAAATATGGATAAGTCGATGATGCAAACAGGATTTAATATGGTAGATGAAGTCCGATGAAGGACTGTGGAGTCACCCCTTTTGCCCACAACAGCCCAGGGTCACAGGGACTACGGACACTTCCCTGATGGGGGTGGGGATTTACCAAGGGAAGACCGTCAAAGGGACTTGGTTAGACATAGAGGCCAATCTGCATATCAGTGTCCTAGAACTGAGGGCAGTGCTGCTAGTGTTGTAAACATTTCAATCCATCCTTCCATCAGGGACAATTGCTATTCAGTCAGACAACATGTCAGTGGTCTGATACATCAACAAACAAGGGAGAACCAAGTCCTACCCGTTGTGTCGAGAGGCCATGCCGGGAGTTCCAACATGATTGCGGTCAAATTGAGCAGATGTATTCTACTGCCTCACGAGTGGTTCCTCAATCCAATTATTGTGGTGAAGATCTTCAGTCGCTGGGGCCAGCCTTGCTGCAACCTTTTGGCCTTCCCAGCATACCAAAAATGCAGCAGCTACTTTGCCCTAATTCCCCCGCAGGGGGAGTCCCTGAGGGCTGCTCTGATAGACAATTAGCCGATGGGACTTCTGTATGCCTTTCCCCCCCTTCCCCTGATTCCTCAAGCTCTAAAGAAAGCCCTTTGTCTGAGATGCAGAATAATCCTCATTGCCCCTTACTGGCCATGACAAATCTGGTTTCCCTTCCTCTGACCTCATTTAGTATATCAACCTTGGATTCTGCATCCAACTCCAGAATTGATCTTGCATCCACAAGGGTTGACTCACCCACACATAGCCAGTCTCAAGCCGACAGCTTGGTTTCTCCACTTCTGGTAATCACCAGGCAGAATAACCTTACCTCCCCAGTGCGTTATATCCTTCTGGTTTTGCATAAACCATCCACCAGAAAACTCTATCTCAGCAAGTGGAAGAGGTTCCTTATTTGGTCCTGACAAAGACAACTAGACCCCTCTACAGCCCCTGTTAGTGTGGTTTTGAATTATCTCGCAAGTCTTCTTCATTCAGGAGCAGCAGCCTCAACCATCCGAGTACACTTAGCTGCCTTCTCAAACTTCCATAATGGATTCCAAAACTCATCACTAATTTCCAATCGTTTCTGCAAAACTTTCTTAAAAGGGGTCTCTCATATCAGACCACCCTTCAGGGAACCCATTGAACCTTGGAATTTAATGCTAGTACTACAGTCCCTGACACGATCGCCATTCGAACCTGCTTCCACTTGCGACTTAAAATTCTTGTCCTGGAAATCCGTACTTTTGGTAGGTGTCGCATCAGTCAGATACATTTTGAGCTTCAAGCCTTGTGTATTAAGTGCCCTTACTTGGTATTTCATAAGGACAGAGTATCACTCTGGACTAATACTTCCTTTCTGCCCAAGGTTATTTCAGAATTGACAATTAACCAAACGATGGACCTACCAGTCATTTTTTCCAACTACTCAAGCAAAGGAGAATACTGTCTCTATTTGCTGGATGTGCATAAGCAATTACATTTTTACCTGGACAGAACTAAGTCAGGATATAAATCAGACCAGCTATTTGTGTCCTGTTCAGGCACCAAATTGGGAAACTCTGTCTCAGAAGTAACCCTGTCCAAGTGGTTGAGCAACTGTATATCCTTGATTTACTAACAAAATAAAATTTCTCTACCATGCAAAGTCAAAGCACACTCCACCAGGTCGGTGGCAACTTCTGTTGCTTTTCTTGCTAAGGCTTCATTGAATGATGTTTGTGCAGCCGCAACTTGAGCTACCCCCTCATACCTTTATCACTCATTACAAATTGGATTTGGTCTCCAGGGGAAGAGCATCTTTTGGTTCAATGGTATTCAGGAACATTCTTCCATAAGGGCCTCTCAGGACTAAAGCTAGCTAGGGACTCTGTCCCATCAGTAAGGAATGAATGAAAATTAACATCAGATAAAGAAGTTATGTTCTTACCATAACATTCCATCTGTGTTCATCTTCATTCATTCATTACTCCCCACCCACCTTCCCCCTCCAGAGGCTGCTGGAGGATCGGATTAGGTCCTATTCCTTTCTTTAGGGTTTCTGCTCAGAAAAAGCCTCTGCTTTACTTATTATGGGCAAACTCGATCTGAGGTAACAGGAAGAAGGGCATTGTGGGTAAAAACGTAGCTCGAGAGTTTTTTTGTCTGGCACAAGCTTGTTATAAGGCCGACTCGGTTCTGAGGATGGAACTGACACCCATCAGTAATGAATGAATGAAGATGAACAACACAGATGGAACGTTATGGTAAGAACATAACTTCTTTTTTCCATTTCACTGCTTGTGCTTTCTCTGAGATGTATCTACGTAATCACTGCAGTGAAGACTTTGTGAGCCCTAAGGATAACAGTTTGTTAGCGTTTTTGGTGGGCGATGGTATCAAAAGCCTTTAAGTCTAGGCAGATGGCTGAGACTTGGCTTACGGCATTTCTGTGGGTGTAGATAGTATTAACAAAATTCAGTAGTGTGGTGTGATGAGGACAGAAACTGTGTTGGGTTAAAGACAGTAGCTCATTATCGGTTGGATAATTGAAAAGTTGCATATGAATAGATTTTCTCATATTTTTGATGAGAGAAAATGGTAATTGGCCTAAGGAAAAAAATTGGCCTATTGTGCAGTGGATTAATGAATGATTTTTGTCTATAGTATGGGGACTTATCAGAACTGAAAGTGGATTATTCAGCTGCTCTTTTAAGATATCCACCAGGTAGACTGTCAGGGGCAGTTGTAGAAGGCTTTACTTTTTGAGGTATTTTTTGATGGTATCTGTAGCACTATTTTTATGACGTTCTTTTAATCTAATTGAAAATGCCCTCTTATAAAGATATGATCAAGATATTGGATGGGTTACATAAGCAGCGACTCTTGGTAGCACTCATAGCAGTATAGAGAGAAAGATGAATCCCACATAACTGGAGAAATAGGCATTCTAGTACTAGTGTACGAGAACATAGAGGATGTTTACAACTCTGGGCAGTATAGCGGTATCACCCTCATGTCACAGTGTATGAAGGTTTTGGAGAGGATGATTTGAAAAGTGATTGTGCATAGTAGTAGAAAGTAAAATAGGAGATGAACAGTTTGGATTCATCAAGCTGCAGTACAACTGACCCAATGTTTGCATTAAGACAGATAGTCGAGAAGATAGTGGAGAATAAGCAGAGATGAGGAAAGAGTCCAAATGAGCTTTCCTAGACTTGGAGAATACATATGACAAAAATCCCAAGAAAGCTGATTTGGGCAGTCCTGCAATGGTTCAAAGTCCCAGAAACACTGGTAGAATTAGTGCAGGCTATATACAAGTGATCCAGTGACACGAGTATGAACAGTGCTTCTACTCCCTGAGAAGTTCCCAGTTGGAGTGGGGAAGGGATGCATCAGAAGTTAACTGTAAGCCCACTGCTGTTAATTGTGGTGATTAGCAAACAGATTGAAAGAGACATGCCAACAGATGATGTGAAGACGATGTGCCAATACGAGTGGACTCTGAACAGGAAATTCAGTAAATGATAACAGGAGTAGACTGCAGAACTGCTCTTTTTTTCATTTTTTGTGAAACAACCTCAAATGGTGGCTTAGTTCTGGATATTTTATATTTCTATATGTGCAAAACATTTCATACTATCCCACATTATGGAGTTGTTTAATACTTACATGTTTATGACCTTAATAGTTATGCAATTGGGTAAAAAACTGGTTGATTAAGTGGAAATGTAGAATGAAGTTAGGGTGTTCTCTGATGAACAGGAGATTAAATCAGGTGTCTCACAGGGTTTTCTGTTGAGGCTTATTCTTTCTGACATATTTATGTCTAGTTTTCCTAATGATAGCAGGATCTGGTTGAGTAAATATATTGATGATGCTAAAACTGGCTTTTGTTATGTGTGATATATCTCATCAATTTGTGTTGCCCATATTTGAATTTTATTCAGATGTTTTTGTTTTATGTACTGTTATAAAGTTTAATATAAGTAAGTGTAAGGCATTTTGGTGAAGGTAGTGCTTTGTACAGTCTGAGGGTTAAAGAGGTGCGTGTTTCAAAAGACTTTGAGATTAAGGTTGGTAATGTTTTATGTTTTGAGACACGTGATAAATATAAGGAAGTGTTAGTGTGAAATGCATAAAGTTTTAGGTCTGCGGTTTGTCTGTAGTTATTTATTTATGTATTTTACATTTGGTTACTGGGAAAGTCGGACTGGACACAAGTCCTTCTTTAGCGGAGGCCCGGGGAGAAAAGCTCCACATTTAACATGTATAATAGTGTCCATGCATACAGTTACAGAGGTATAGCTTATACAGATTACATCAAGTAAAGCTAGAATGACAACAGAAAAAAACTTACATCAAATAGGGCTAAGATGCATTATACAGATTACATTAAGTAAAATTAGGGTGTCAACAGAATAATAAAAAACAATTACATCAAATTAAGCTAGAGTACCATTGTCTTTTCATTGCTAGAGGGAACAGATGTTAACAGAAGATGGAGTTATACTAGCCTGGGGAGTCACAGTTACAGATCCATTTAGTTTGGAGGTATATTTTTAGAGACTTCTTAAACAGGGCAAGAGATATAGTGGTGGAAATATTAGTAGGCAGAGTGGTCCATTTTTTGGCTATAAAGTTAGAATAAAGAGAGGCTCCTGCAGAATTGCTGGCTTTAGTGATTTTGAGTAGAGGTTTGTTGTAAGAGCACAGAAGGATGTATTAGGTTTTGTAATGCAGGGGGTTTGTCTGGGTAGTAGAGAATCTTGTGTGTTAGTATAAACTGGCTATAAAGGATAAGATGGGGAAGTTCAAGCCATTTGAGTTGTTTTAGGGGAGAGCAATGGTATGTAAGATGTGGACTATTCCTGGCAAACCTTGCAATTTTGTTGTAGCAGGCCTCAAGTTTAGATAGGTTTTATTTGCTAAGATTGGTGAGAATAGGGGAGAAGTGTATAGATGAGATGTGTTTGGGCTATTTTAGCCCTGGTGGAGTTAGTGAGGAATTGTTTATTTCTGTCTAGTTCCCCCAGTATTTTTATGAACTTTCTTTGTGGTAAGTGAAATCTGAACATCAAATTTCATATAACAGTCGATTTCAACTCCTAGGAGTTTGATGTGAGTAGTTGGAGAGATAGCTGTATTATTGTTAGAGGTGATAGAAAAAGTGGGTACATAAGTGGAGTGGTTAGTAGGCTGGAATATGAGAAGCTTGGTTTTGTTGGTGTTTACTATTAGCTGAGGTTTAGTAAGCCATTCTTCTACAGACAGAAAAGAGGCCTGTGTTAGTGAGTGGAATTCATCGAGGGAGGGAGAGGTGCAGATTAGTGAAGAGTCATCAGCATATTGGATGACTGAGACATATAGAGAAGAAGTGTGGAGGCTATTAGTGAAGATGGAGAATAGTATAGGACCCAGGATAGAGCCTTGAGGAACACCCAGTGTGACTGGTAATAGAGGAGAGCTTTCCTGTCTCCTCAGAACTGCTTGCTTGCCTACCTGACACGTAGCTTTGAAACCACGTAATGGTGGATTTACTAAGATTAAGTTCTGAGAGGGAATTATTACGTTTGTTATGGTTAGCCATATCAACTGCTTCTGAGAGACCCCAAAAAATAGCAAAAACATAGTTACTTTTATTTCGGTGGTTGTTTACTGTTTGACAGAGTGACATGTGGGCTGTTGTAGTACTGTGATAGGGCCTAAATCCAAGTTGAGTGCTTGTGAGGAGGTTGTGTGTTAAAGTGATTGAAAAGTTGTGTGTATACATTTCTCGAGTATTTTGGACAGTGGTGAGAGTATTGCTATTGACCAATAGTTAACTCCTTTGAGTTACCCCCTTTGTGGAGAAGGATGATATAGGAGGTTTTCCATATATCAGGGACTAAGTTTTTATAGATTGAACGGTTGATAAATATAGATACTGGATATGCAGTAGCATCAGCTGCTGTTTTCAAAAATTCAGCAGGGAGATTATCAGCGGCAAAGGTTGTAGGTTTAAGTTTCATAAGGAGTTTTTTGATAGAGTTAGTAGAGACAGGATATGGAGTAAAACCATTGTATGCATTTGCTTTATTGCCTATACATGAAACTTTAATTAGATCCATAATTAAATATTGTACATCTGTTGTGTATATAATAACTTACAATTAACTAGTTTTTTTACTAGGAGGATTTTTGGAATGAGATGCCTGAATTATAAAAGCAGGCTAATGACCTTCTTATGCACAATTACATTAGATTAGTTAGAGGGGATTTGAATTATGTTTTGAAATGTTTTAGGGATAGTAATCTTGGTGAAATAATTGAATAATTTATTTGATACTAGAAATAAAAAAAATGGTTGATACAAGACTACTGGGTGGTATAATTCATTTTTGGGAAGTCTCCTATTTTGTGAATAATAATCCTTTACAAAGTAGGATCTCTGGACTGATCATTTCATTTAAAAATAATTTAGAAGTTGGGTTGATAACCTGAACTTTTGATCTGGTTTATCATAGTGGCAAGTTCTTTGAAAGCCTTACAAGGCTTTGAACTTGTATCGAGAACATTGAAAGCACAGGTGATGAAACTAGGTACAGACAAGACATAGTTGTGACAGCAACTGGGAGATGTGGAAGAAGCTGAAAACTGAGAAAGAAGGGAAAGTTTTAACAGCTTTAAACCTCTAAAAGGAGAGGATGAGGAGAATGAAATGAGGGGGATACAGCCACTTAGCACAGTGTGTCATGGGTAGTGTGTGATAGAAAAATGCCAAAGAAGGTGAAATGTAAAGTGTGCAAAACAGTGGTGCAACCAGTAATTCTGTATGGTTCAGAAACCTGGACAGTGAAGGCATAGCAGCAGTCGAGGAAGCTAGCAGTGGTCAGAAGTGAAGTGTCTGAAATTGATGGTATGATGCACACTATGGAACAGACAAAAAAAAACAAACAATGACATCAGAGGAAAAAGACAGAGTAGCTCCAATTGATGAGAAGCTCAAAGAGAACAGATTAAGGTGTCTCAAGGAAATGTGTAGGAATGCACACAAAATAATTTTGTGAAGATCTAGGAGCAACAGGAAAAAGGCAGGAGAAACACTGACATCTAACAGAGGGATGAATGGCTTACATGAGAGAAGACCTGTGACAGTCAGACATGATTGTCAGAAAAGGAAAGAATTTTGCATTCAAATGAGAGAGGTGGCAAAAATTGATGTGGCATCTCAGCCCCATGTAGCAAATGGGGAAAAGAGACTGCTGCTGCTGAAAGTAAAATAATTGCTTTGCAATATATTTATCTCTTTATTTACCTCCTAGTGGCTGAAAGGGTACACACTTCTGGTGACAGAACCCCTTTACTGGCTACATCTGTCCATTTACAGTATCTCACACTTTTCATACTAAAATGTGGTAGCACAGGTTGCCACCAATTTATAACTGCAATCACAATCACCATTGTATGATGGGCACTTGTAGAAATGGTCTCATGGCCTGTACTGCTACCACCAGTTATGTATGGGTAACGGGCTATGGACCTTCAGTCTGTACCACTGCCCAATTAGATTTTGGCAAACAGCAATACAATGCAATGTAGAGTATATGTTGATTTTTTGAACTGTACATGCATCAACATTCAAGTGACTGATGATGACATTTTGAAAATCAGCATAACTACAAAAATAAGAGAGGAAAGTTCACAAAAGGAAACCCCACCACACATTGACATAAGTTTTCTGAATGGTGGTAATGTCACAGAAGGCCATGTAAGCTCTAAATATACTGGTAAATTCAGAAATAAACCTCTGATTTAAACTCCTGTATTAATAAAATGTGTAACAAAAGAAGGAAAATAGTTAATTTGTAAGAAATACCCATCCCCTACCTCAAGATCATTCTGAAACATGCCATCAGGGAATTTGGGAGCACTGTTAGAAATTGTAAAGTAGAATGTGAATCTAAGTTTGCTACAGATACCAAAGATCTTTCATCAGGAAATTAAGGACTAATGTTCAACAGTACATGGAGCTCATCCATAGTAATGTCATATATTCCAATGCCAAGGATACCACCATTATATTAGCAGATTTAGTGCTGACTTTACCACGTCTACCCACAATGTTGCACCCAGTATCCCTGAAAATGTATTTCCTTCTATAATCACCTTGGAACTGGTCTTAGAATCCCCTGTCAAAAGGTAAAAATAATGTTTCATTTGGACCTGATAACATAGCACCCTGCATTCCAATCAATGGCAAGTATGCACTGTCCAGGCTACTGATTAAACTGTTCCACCTCATCCTATCCACAGAGTTTGTCCCTGATGCTTGGAGAACATTCATTGTGGCTCCTCAACAACAAGGGTGTGCCCTGTACAGACCCAGGTAGTTTTAACCTCATTAGTTTCACCAGTATTGGATGTAAAGCCATGAAATGTATCCTAACAGAATCATTTATGCAGAAATATGCAACTTATCTTGACACAACTCAATTTCATTTTGCGAAGGCCAGTTGTACCCTCCCAAACTTAGTAAACTTCTTTGAAAAGGTTACACAGGCTGTGGACAGTGGTCACTCTGTGCACACTGCTTATTTTGACCTCACCAAGGCTTTTGACATTATCCCCTCATGCTAGTATTATTGAAGTTAACCAAATGTAATGTGAACTCCTACACTGTCTGCTGGATTGAAAGCTGGCTGTTTAACAGATCTCATGTAGTAAGAGTTGCTGGTACCCTCTCTGAACATACATTAACTAGTGGATCAGTGCTGTTTCCTCTCCTGTATGACATTTATTTTGCAGACATCCAAGTCAATATTTCTGATGTATGGCTGGCCAAGTTTGATGATGACTACAAGCTGGACATTGTTATCCATGCATCCTTTAATAGTAAACTGTTTCAGAAAGTGCCGAAACATGCACATATATGATGTACTAAAAATAGTCTCAAGCTAAAAGCAAAAGATATGCAGCATGCTAGCACTTAGCAAAAAAACTGCTTCCATTTCATGTGTTTGAAGTGGTATTCCTCTTCAAACAGATGGGGTTATGAAGAGACCTGGATATTTATGTGAACTCCCTCACTGAATTATCATGCTTCCACCATAGTCAGGAAATCCTATTGTTTGACCCAGTTTATTTCCAAGATAATAGCTTCAAGACCCAAGTAAGTCATATTACCATTCTACAGTTCTAACAAGACCCATCATCAAATGCATTGCATCCTTCAGTGTATAGAAATAGAAGCATATCACTCAGCTAGAAAGGGGCCACAGTATTTTTCATCTGAAAAAAACATTAAAGGTCTTAAATCCTTCAACTGTTCAGTTGATTAGCAGTACTTGTCTTATACACAATAGAATACCAAGTGTTGTGAGGTGACCTGTGCCTTATTTTTTGAGCCATGAAAGACCCAGCTCTGTTTGACCTTTCATTTCTTCACAAAATCTGTGGCTCTATAAACTCATACTAGGGGTCTAAATTTACACTAGCAAATAAAAAAAATAATTGGAGGGATAGGTACGTAACTCAAAGTATTTTCAGCCTATGGAATAAGTTACTACTACAGGTCAAGCAAAGTATCACTTTGTCTGCCTTTAAGGCTTGTCTGAAGATTGGATGGGTGAACAAAACTTTGTAATAGAGTTATTATTTACATATTTGCAGGCAGATGCACATTTCTATTTGTTTTACTATTCATAATTTTTCCTGTAACATCCCCATTGTTCTTCCATGATTGATCCCCATTCTTTCTTCCACAACCATAATTTATTTTTTTGCAATATATCTGACAAAACCCATTTTCCCTTTAAACAAAATTTCATTCAGTCCAAATAACCCATATTACATAAAAATAAATTCTTATCTATTTTTCTCAGATATTATTTTTCTTGTTTTTTATAATATCCATACATAATCCATATGTAGTCATATTCATACCTATATTGCTTATGTCATTAATATTCTGACAAAAATGTTTCTCACACGTTTTCCAGAGTTTCACCACTTTTTTACATTAAAAAAAATGCTCTGCTGTCTCTTCCTCCCCACAAAATACATACACTCTTTCGAGTTTCTTTTTATATGGCATATTCCATTTACTAGTAACTTATTTATTACCAGTCTCCATAGGAAATCCTGACACTCTGCTGCTATTTTGGTACACTAGTTTTCCCTTACCTTAATTGTTTTAATCATTTCTTTTGGTAAATTTTTCCATGGATTTAGATAATTATGTTGTTTAATCCCATTATTATGCCACATCCTTTTTATCTCTCTCATCATTTATTTTTTCGTGTTTGTATTTTTCTTGATATTTTTATTTTCTTAATTTACATACTATTTTTCTCTTTTTTTCTATTCTCGTCTCCCCGAACTTTTTCTGCTTGTAATTAAACATTCTCACTAGTGATTTCTCATTCTTTTCCTTAATCAGTTTTAATACTGTGTACAAGTTTAACAAAGCAGAATAGACAACTGGATTTAGAAACCCTAATCCCCTCATCTTCACTCATGTACAACGTACTTCTTTTCACTGGGTTTAATCTTGAACCCCATATGAAAAACAAAAATGCCAGTTGCATAATTTAGTTTTTGTATTTTTCTGGGATCATATAAACATTTGCCATATATACTTTTTTCCCCATGAGTATACAATTCATCAGATAAATCTTTTTCCTGAATTCTAATCTGTATGTCTTCCACAGAAGACATATTTCTTTTGTTTCTTTTATGAAACCTTCCCATTGCATCATAAATTCATATTTTTCCCAAATTTTATTCCTAGCAAAGATGCTTCATTCATTAAAAAATACACCTCCCTCACAGTTTTCAGCATATCTCCCAAACCTTTACTTGTATCTTTTTTCAAGGTCATTCCCATTTCTTTTAAACAAAACTTACCAACTAGCACTATATCATCCACATATGTCAAAATTACTGGAATAACCACCTTCTTTTGCATCAGTGATCTAGCATCTTTAATTTTATACGCTATTTCACTCATCAGTGTAAACAGTATTCCTCTCCTGGGACATCCTTGTCTTTCACCACACTTCTTGCTTATTTTTTTTACTCAGCCACCCATTAACTGACAGTCGTACTCTATTGTTTTGATATGCTGACATACACACACTCCTAATTCCGTTACTTCTTCATAACATCCCACAAAGCATCATGTCCTGCTGTATCATATGACTTGTTAATATCACCTACCTTACGTTTCACATTCTCCCTTTTATTAATAGCAGCCACAATTCTACCACAACCAATAGCAATTTTTAACATCCCACTTTTATACCATCTATACTTTCTTCCGTAATATTTCTCATCCTTCCTTCCACTCTCCTCTGTACTGTTCTTATAAAAATATAGTGTGTTATTTAATGTGATGGGTCTCCATTTTTCCATTTCATTCTTCTCATCTTCCATACAAATTTTACCATCCCACTACATAACTGTTCATAAACATTCCCTTACTTCAAACATTCATTCATTACATTTAAAAAATAACTTTCTTTGCTAATTCATACATTTTTTATATATTAGTATTATTTAATCCACTCAAGTACAGTATTAGACAAATAACTTGGGCATTGTTCAATCTATAGTGTGTTTTGTATTACTTTAAATAGGGTAGTTAATTTAACTCGGGGGAGGGTATTCTTTTCATTTATGAGTATTGGTAAATGTCTCTGCTCTTTCTTGCGTGTATTGGGAGTAGTACTGTATTTGTTAGTTATGTTTATTCTTCTACTTGTATGTGTTGTTTCACTTTCCTTTGTGATCTGAAGAATTGAGCTAATGTATGAAATTTAATTTAGGCCACGCGTGTGTAGTTCTAATTGACAATAAAGTTTACTTTGACATGCTGTACCCTGTACTGTCTTGTTCTGATACTGAATTGACATTTACTTTCCTAAGTACTTCATCTAGTTCACTAATAGTAATTTCTTTTTCTTTCTGGAATAGTTTTTTTTACTTCCCCTTCTTATTTTCTTTTTTACTTTTGTACATCTTTTCTACATGCTTTACTATGATATTCATAAACTGCTGTTTTGTTCTTTTTTCCTTTCCGTTTACTTTTTTCATTTCCCTTATCTTAATATCCTACTTTACTATTTTACCCAAATATGTAGATATCTGTTCCTTTTCCCTTGTTAATGATATCTCTGCCTAAACAATATTGCTTTATTTTTTCTTTTTCTCATATATATATATATATATATATATATATATATATATATATATATATATATATAGGTTTACCCCGGGTATCACTTCTGTGTCACTGTTAGACAGAGGCACAGTATACTAACCTCGAAAAAGGGCATAGCAAAATTCATTTAAAATGGGTGGCGAAAGCCAAACACACTCTGGCTAGGCTTATAAATGCCCTAGGGCAGATAGCCTAGTATGAACCTATGAACCCATATATATATATATATATATATATATATATATATATATATATATATCTATATATATATATATATATATATATATATATATATATATATATATATATATTCTTTCTATATTTTAATACTATGCATTTCCCATACTTCACTATCTCTTCCTTTCTTACATCTGTCATTGAAAAAAAAAACACTATTTTTAAATTCGGTCCACCTTTCTGTCCAGTTTTTACAGAAGTCCTTCATGGTATATGATCTTTTCATAACTGCAGTACTTCCCCATGCTCCAGTTTCATCCTATAATTTCTCATTTATTCTTTTTATTCCATCCATCCCTCCACAGCACCTTTATCCCATTTTTGCATGCGGGCCAAGTGGCTAGCCCTGCCCCGGTAGTTCTTCCACAGTACACACTTAACACGCATACTCACACCTATGACCAATTTAAAGTGTCCAATCCACCTACTGCATGTTTGGAATATGGGAGGAAAGTGGAGCACAAGGAGGAAACCCACACAAGCAGAGAGATGGCATGAAAACTCCACACAGAGAAGGCATCCCAGCCGAGAGTTGAACCAGGGAACCTGCTGTGAGGCAACAACACTGTCAGCTTTGCCATTATTCTTTTTATTCCATTTCTTCTTTTTATATGCTCCCTTTCTTATATCACCTCCATCCATATTGCTAAATGGTTTGAAAAAACTGTCACAACTGTATCACGATCTGCAACCCCTAAGCATTCTGATAATACAAAGTAATCAGTTCCAGCTCAAATTGCCCCCTTCTGTACAAGGTGGGCTAGGATTATCCATTTTGAAGGGGTATTTTAGAGTGACACAGTTAAGGCTGTTATACATAGCACAAGCAGAAAAGTGTAATTCAAAGTGGAAATGGATGATGATGATACAGGGAGGAAGTTCAAGAAACAAAGATAGATTGAGATTTTGGATGCAGACTGTTAAGGAGAATGTAAAAACAAAAACGGTCGTGGATAAAAGCAAGGTGCAGAAAAAAACAGACAAAATAGAAGAAAATGCACCGAGCTAACACACTATAAACGTTTATTGGTAGACAAAAACAAAAAACAGAAAATGGTGAGCGCTTTCACAACATAAAGTTGCTTCGTCAGACAACAGTAAAAAGCTAACACTCTATTTAAATAGTGAAACATCCATTACTCAATTGACTAATTAAAGCTAGCAAGCTGTACAGAATCAATAATCAAGGAAGGCTTACCACAGTGAATCCTACAATGAGAGTACTATACATATTATGTAACACATACTTACTGAAAAACTAAAACATATATAAACACACTATATATAGTGTAGAAGACCATATACATACACATATAAATTAAAACAAAGACAATATAAAAAAGTAAGACATATGAAAGCCTAAAAACATCTAAAATGTCTGCTAAAAGATCTTAAAATCAGTGCATAAGTGGTCGAGCCTTTAAAAAGGGGACCAAGGTAGTGGCAGCATTCAATCCAGGAAACTACTCAGCATTAAGCTTTAATATCCATTTTTGCTCATACCCCTCTGTTATATTCTCTCTGTCACCACCCCTAGGGTTCATATAAATATGTTGCAAAACCAAGAATTTAAAAGAATGTGAGCAATCATTAGACATAACGTGACAGGCCAAAGCACTACAGTTGGTAATATCTCTCACATGTTCTAAAATACGATCTTTCAACATTCTATTCGTTTTGCCTACATAATAGGCATGGCATTGTTGACAAAAACAAAAATAGACAACATCAGTTGTTCTGCAATCTGAGTATTGATTAGAGTATAACGAAAAATGCCTGGTAGGATGCATATAGTTATTTTTGCTATAGATAAACTGGCAGGCACTACAGTGCCTGCACGGAAAGGTTCCACGGCGAGCAGAATAAGTTAACTTTTTGCGTGTTTCCCCATGACAAAGATGTTGTTTAAGTGACTTACTATTCTTAAAACTAAAGTGTGGAGTCAGTCCAACCTTGTCTACAAGGCCAGGAACTTCTTGTAAAAGATACCAGTATTTCTTGACAACATCCACATATTGATTAATATTGCTAGAAAACTGAAGAACCACTGTAAAATCATTCCCATCTGTGGCACTATGTGTTGCATCTGCAATGGCTCTGTTGTGGTTATAATAAGGTCTGCACCTAGTATCTCTAAGCTTCCAGGCATCAGATATTGTATTATCAATATCTGCATTGGAATATCCCCTAGCCAGAAACTCAGTTTTCAAATCATTCAATGCAGCTACTGCATCTTTATTGCTACTATGTAGCCTGAGTGTCGTAAAGACTTGCCCTCTTAGCACATTCCTAGAAATGTGTCTAGGGTGCATACTATATTTGTGCAACAATGTGTTCTTTCTAGTAGGTTTATGGTATATTGTACTACGGAGATTATTCAAGTCAGATTTACTGATCTTTACATCAAGAAAACTTATATCAGTGGCTGAACTCTGGTGTATAAACCTTAAAAAATCAGTTGTTGAATGCAAATAGTCCAGAAATTGGTCTAAATCAGATCCAGAGCCTTTCTATAACATAAAAACGTCATCTACAATTCTAACGTACCACAGTATTTGTCCAAAGAATGGATTGGTAGCGGACAAAACATTTTGCTCTTCCCAACTAACCAGTGCTAAGTTGGCGTAGCTATTGGCACAGGCAGTGCTCATCGCTACGCCAACTTTTTGCAGGAAAAACTGCTCTTGGAACATAACAGTATTATTTTAAATGATTTCTAATAGAGTACAAATTAACTGTATCTTATTATTAGTCAACAGTTTGTGCACAGTAAGAAAATCTCTAATACTATCAACACCCCAAACATTTGATAAACTAGTAAACAGAGATTCTATATCCATAGTCCCAAAAACAAATTCCTCATCTCTGTCTATAGTCTTCATCCTATTATGTAGCCTTGTAGGAACATCTTAGTATCCTTTAAAATAGTATAACAATTGTTCAAAAAGCCATGTAAAGTCCCTTCTACGTAAATAGAGAGGGGTTCAGTACACCAGCCACTACCTGAAACAATAGGTCACATAGGTGGAAGTAGCAAGTCCTTATGCATTTTAGGTAGGCCATATATCCTGGGAACAACAGGCTTATGAACACTAAAATACTTAAAAAGTGATTTTTTTTATCCTGGGTCTTGTGCACCCAGCTATCTTTTTTTATTTTTGATTTACTTCTGTCCATCATGTATGCTATATAAATACAGTATATATATCAGTGTCGCCTTGGTGATATTTTGTGAAAAACAGGGTCCACCTCGCGAAAGTACTCACCAAGACTTGAAGATGAATTAAATTTCAGCACTACTACACTCCTTTGCTTGCTGACTTTTCATCTCTCCATCCGGACGGTGGGTGTGATCCAGTGTAATATTACATTATTTGTAACTGATTTGGAATAAAGATCTAAGCTAGGGAATGCTATCCCATTACTGTTCCAAGCTCTAATGTGCCATTTATATGCAATCGTAGGTTTTAAGGGGGAACTGTAAAAATTTAAGTAGCATGGAATCTAATTTTTTAAATAAATTTTTGGGAGGGGGTAGTATCAATGACTGTATATAAAACAAAATTTTAGGTAAAATTATTTTAATTAAAGAGAGCCTATCCTTGTGAAGAACATTTTATTCCATCTTTTGATTAGTTCACTAATGATGGTTATTATTTATTTTTACATATTTATTTTTTTATTTTACATTTGTTGACCGGGCTAGTCCAACTGGATATATGTCCATTTTCAGTGGAGGCCCGGGGAGAAATGCTCCAACACAGATAATAAATTTTACATAAGAAGAATATATTTGTAATACTAGAAAGCAATTTTAAACATCTGCTAGAGTACCTTTTAAGACGAGAAAGAATTTATACCTAGGCTTAGAGATCAAATAATTAACATCATATAAAAAAGAAAGACAATATACATAAGCTGGTAACATGTATATAGAGTAACAAGCTTGCAGATTAAGTCCCAATTCTATAGTAGCGTATTTAAGAGTGAGATTAAGTTAATACAGATGATATCACATTACTATTGTAGAAAGCTTAGTAACCAGGTTAATACTCTAAAATAGTTACTAAGAAAAGACTAAATAAATACAGACTTAGCTTACTGCTCATATTCTGTAAAGTTAATGAAAGGTAGTCATAGTGCAGCAGTAGTGAGATCAGTAAATGTGAGAATGGCAGAAATTAGATTGTTGGTCTGGGTTGGTGCATGGGCAAAAGCCAGTGAGCCTTGAGGTATGTTTTAAGTTGCTTTTTGAAAAGTGGTGTAGAAGAGAGAGATGTTCACTAGGAAGCAGGTTCTAGTTTTTCCCCGCAGTGTTGGAGAATAGAGTCGCCAGACCTATTGTTGTTTTTCAGTGTGGATACTAGAAGTTTACTTGAGCGAAGGGCTGTAAGATTTTTGTAGGGGGTGATGAGGGTAGTCAGTATTGGAAGATTGCTAGGATGATAAAGGATCTTATGGGCGATAATAAGTTGGTGAAAGAGAAGCTGATTATGCAGTTCTAGCCATCCTAGCTTTTTGAGATGATAACAATGGTGGGTCCTAAATGGGGAGCCATTTGCAAATCTGGCAATGTTATTATAGGAGGTAACAAGTTTGTTGAGGTTGTTTTTAGATAGGTTGGTATAAATGGGAGAGGCATAGAGGAGGGTAGAGATAAGATGGGTATGGGCAATAGTAGTTCTAGCTGTTGGAGTAATAAAATGTTTTAACCTATAGAGGGAGCCTAGTTTTCTGTTCACTGACTTTATTGTAGTGTTGATATGGGTATCAAAGGTAGGGTTGTGGTCTATAGTTACACCTAAGAGCTTGGGGGTTGAGTCAGGAGATATGACAATACCATTATTAGATGTTACTGTGAGGTCTATTCAATTAAATTATTGTAGTTTATTTTAACAGACTCTTTCCTTCTACTTTTTATACTGACACCCAAATATTCTAATACATCATTCTCCCAATTAAACAGGCTATTATCTCTCAGGTTTTTGTTGATTTTTTTTTAATTAGCAATGTTTTGGATTTATTATGATTAAATTTAAGCCCTGAAATTCTTTCAAACTTGTTTAAGGTATTTATAACATCATGCAAAGAATCATCAATATCACCCAATGTTAACATATCACCAGCAAATAATTGCATCTTAGGACAGTAGCCATTAATTTGAAAGCCTTTTATATTTTGCTTGTTTCTGACATAGGTAGCAAAAGGTTTCATTGAAAGAGTAAGCAATAATGGTGACAAAGGACAACCTTGTCTAGTTCCCTTGAGTATTTCTAGTGGTGAGGATAGACAAGATCCGATTTTCACATAAGCTTGTGCCCCAGTATAAATTTTCATTAATAAGTTGACAAAATCTGAAGAGAATTCAAAACCAATCAGAATTCTTTGTAGATAAGACCAACTAATAGAATCAAAAGCCTTTTCTATGTCTAGGCTGATAATAGTTGTTTTTTGTATTTGCATGCGATGTCTATTCATGATAGTAATTAACTATTAATTAAGTATTAATTAATGATAGTAATTCAGTAATGTTATCTTGCACTTTTCTGTGAAGAACGAACCCTGTCTGATCATTATGTATTAGATTAGGTAATATTTTCTTTATCCTATTATCTAATGTTGTCATGAAAGTTTTATAGTCAGTGTTTAGTAACGAGATTGGCTGATGAATAAGATTTGGGGTCCTTACCTTGTTTTAATATGGGGGAGATAATTGAGTATTTCTACGATGGGGGTGTTATACATTTTTGCTTAACCATAGTAAAGGTGCTCATCATTTTCTTTATTATATATTCAGGAAACATCTTATATAGTTCAGGAATTATTCCATCCAGTCTTGGAGCTTTATTATCTTTTACGTTTTTTATTTGCTCTTTCACTTCTGTTAGTGTTATTTGTTCATTTAATATGTTATTTTGTTGCATTGACACCTTAGTAGCTATATTTTCTTGAATATAAGTATTTATCACATTATCTGTCTCCAGAAGTGGTGTGTTATATCTTTGTTAGTTTTTTAACACTTCTAATATGCCCATTAAGTTAGATGTACTCTTAACTGAACCATCACTTTTGTATTTAATCTCATTAATAAGATTTTGATTGTTTATTTATTTTTTTTTTTTTTGGATCTTACCGCTGTTTTATTTAGATATTTAGGATTTACAGCATAAGATTGTAATTTCAAATTTTCCAGGTTTATGGCTATTTTATGATTCACAACTTCTAAGTATTTTTGATTTAACTTAGTAATTTCGTTATGTGCTATTTTGTTATTTGGTTTTGTGTCCATTTTTATCTTGTCTGTTTTTTTGAAGTCTAAAAGTTCTTTGTCCCTCTCTCTCCTTTTTAAGGTACCAAGATTTTATTCTATCATATATATATATAAACTTTAAAGGTGTCCCATCATATAGTATCAGTCAATTCACCATTATCATTTGTTTCCATAAACATGTCTATTTCTTTCATTATCTGTTCCCTAAAGTCTTTTAACTTAATTATGTAAGCAGGAATTCTCTGTAGAAATCTTAAATCATCTGTATGCGTAGTTAATGTAAAGTTTATAGCATTATGGTCCGAAAGTGGACAAGTCATTATAGATACGTCACTTATTTTAGAATATATATTATTTGATACAAAGACCTTATCAGTGTTTGTGCACCAAACCAATATGAATAGTGAATATAAGATAAGGAATAATGTTCTCTGTATATCTTTAAGGTTCATCTGGTTTGTAAAGTCGTTTAACTTCTTGGCTTGAGATGTAAACTATCATTGCCTGATAATAGGCAGTTAAAATCACCTGCTGCTATAATTTCTCCTTTTGCATTTAAAGTAATCAGGTCCAGATATTTGTCAACATATTTAGTCCTGGTGTCCAGTGTGTATTAATCAAAGTATAATGCTTCCTATTGATTTCCAAAATAACCATGCTTAGCATCCCATCTTTATCTGAAATTGCATCTATAATTCTTGGCATAGTATAAGTATTTTTCCATAGAATAAGAGTGGCCCCGTCTCTTGGTCTTAAAATATGAAACAGCCAGAGTGGTATATCAATTGAATGAGTATTTTTGTAGATCTTTTTTTAATAGATGGGTTTCCTGTAAAAAGATGATCTGGGCTTTATGCATTTTGATATATTTAAGCAAACCAGCCCTTTTGACAATATTGTTCAAACCATTAATATTTAATGATAAACATTTATAAGCCATTGACTCTAATGTGTATGTCATTACTAACTGAAAGACCATTCTTCCGTGTTGACATCAAAGACTTAACTAAACCATCCATCCACCACCTCTCCAGTACCAAAAGGCACAAATTATCCATCTCTGCTTAGAATATAGTATAAAATCAATAAAAGAAAAGCATTATGAAAACAACTAAAGAAATCTGAATCCATGAAATATACATTAGAATGAGAGTGTCCAATACATCTGAAGCTATATGAATATGTCACATATGATAATAGCACCTCTTAATACATAGATATGCCAGAAATACACATCAGACCAAATTATGTATAAACATTAGAAGCTGAAGGTTAAGAAGATTGTCCATATTATATAGCAAGGGAGTGTGTCGCAAAACAGCCAAGAAAAGAAATCCAAAATCCAAACACACAAAATTCGAGCACCAGGAATCCACGTAGAAATCAAAACCAAGGGTTGTCTCACAGCAGTTTTATTAAAAACAAATAATTAAGTGCTTTCATCAACTCTACACGTTGACTTCATCAGAATATTTAAACTTTGTAAACAACCCACTTAAATATCTCTAAAAATTGGCGCCAATAGTGACAGCCAATAAGAAATATGAAACTGTTTAAAGAAACATCAAACTGTTTAGAGAATACAGTCTGTTAATCAATTGAATGAAAAAATCTGGTTAACTTGAACATTACAATAAAATCAATGACGTGCTACCAGAACAGGCTTGATGGGAATACCATCATTTAATCCAGGGGGGGTGGTGGCGTGTAATAATAACTGCCACTTCACTTCTTTCTTCCCCAACACACTTTTAATGTTCCCATCCCTTGGATTATCAAAAACCTGTTCCACAGTAGCAAACCTAAAAAATGGTCATTCCCTTCTTTCTCTATGTGCCTGTATAGTGCATTATTCAAATCCTTTTTTCTTATGTTATACTGATGGTCGTATATTCTGTTCTTAAAAAGTCTGTCAGTCTTCCTGATGTAATACCCCAAGCAAAGCATACACTTCGCAAGGTATACTAAATGTCTGGTGTTACAATTTCCCTTTTTAAACCTAACTTTAGTTCTATTCACATTATCCAGTATAATACTATCCTTATATTATATGATATTTGCCATTTAATAGATGACAAACCTATGTTTGTCTTTAAAATGGACAAGAATATTAAGAGCACTTTGGAAATGAGTAGTGGAACTGGCATTAGGAATAACAAGACTTGCCACACACAAAAATGTGGAAGCTGCAACTATTGTCATTATATTGTTTACAGGGTTTAAGTATTCTGATGAAATCAACATGTGGAGTTGATGAAAGCGCTTAATTATTTGTTTTTAATAAAATTGCTGTGAGACAACCCTTGGTTTTGATTTCTACGTGGATTCCTGAATTTTGTATTTCTTTTCAAGATTGTCAGTATTTCCAAGACTTCAAGAAACATCAGATGATTTAACCATTTTTTCAGTCATCTATCTAACATTTTTCATGTAAGGATCTGTTGAATATATATATATATATATATATATATATATATATATATATAAAACACTTATTACAACATAGCTATTATATTTTGCAATTATACACATATTACTCATAAGTATTAACAATATCTATGTCAATCTGCGGTGGTGGTGCTGCGGTAGCATTGTCGCCTCACAATAAGACGTTGTCCTGTTCGATTCTCAGCTAGAGCGTCTTCTGTGTGGAGACATGCGTGAATGGGCGTACCTTCATTGAAGGTTGTGCGTCAGGGCCGGCAACTCGGCACGTAAATATCTACTGCCAGTCATTAGCGGACCGGAGTTCTGCTGTGGCGACCCCTGACCGGGAAAAGCTGAAAGACACAACAACAACATTAACAATATCTATGTTGAGGTCTTTCATCAGGAAGGAGAGAGAGAGAGAGAGAGAGAAAGGGGGGGGGGCTCAGAAACTTCTGATGTTCTTCGTCTTCCCTTGCTGCAGTCCTGACAATTGGGTATAGTCCACCAGAGTAGAGGTTGATCGCCGGGTCATGGCGCTTTAGACTGACGCCAGTACGCCAGGGTACAATTGCAGGTTGGCAGTTTCAGACGTGAATAACTGTATTTCTTGTGGGAAGCAGATACGCATAGGGATTATCATACATTGTGTATACCTTGTTTTTAAGAGGAGGCTTGATTGTGCTAGGTTAGTGTTTGGGGGACAAAACAGTGAAGTCTAGGGAGTCTCAGGCAGATACTTTCCTGTTCCAGGATGTGCCCTCTCAGGAGGTAGGCCAGGCTGAGGGGAGGAAGGCCAAGTTCAGCTTCTGGAAACATATGCTTAAAATGGCAGAAGATTTGATTACTCTGATTAGAGGTTCTATGCCCCCACCTGATAAGAGGCCTAGGGTGGAACAGGAGTTTGATAGTTTTGAACAGTGTTCACAGGGCTTCAGTCTTCTTGTGGAAGACTTGCCAGAGTTCCTACTTATTCTGATTCTGATGTGGATCCTCCTGAGGATTTTTCATTTTCAGAGACTCTTCCTCCCAGAGAGGAGCACTTAAATGGAAGGCCAAGATTTACTCTGACTCAGAAAAAGCTTAGGGAATTTTTTTTTGCCCCAGCATAGGCCCTTAGCTATTCCTCCTGTGTTGAATGTGGTGGAGGATGTTTTGCAGAGGCTTCTCTGAACCCTGATTCCTTGCCTCCTGCTCCTGTTAAGCCTGATAGGTATTAGTTTAAGAGTCCCGACCCAGAAACTGTTTCTCAGGGGCCTAAAGGTGTTAAAGCTTCTGTGGTTAAAAATCCTGTACCCTCTGATAAAGAGGCAGGGGGCTTGATAGGTGGGGGTAAGAAAGTATATACTTCTTCCACTCTAGCCATGAGGCGTTGAATTGTCAATTTCATATGCTGAAATATCAGAATTATCTCCTTTCACAATTGAAATCTAAGGTGGATATTTGGTTCATGTGTCTGAACAAGTGGGTAAGCATTCTTTGCAGTGTGGTTTTGATGCTGTTCAGGCCTCCTCGAGGGTGGCTGCTACTAGTTCTGTTCGGTTGAAGGATCAGAATTTAGCTGAGCATGTTAAGACCAGGATTTTGGATGCTCCTTTACAGTCTGATGTGTTGTTTGGACCGCCTGTGGAAGCAGTTTTAAAGAAAATGGAGGACAAAGCTAAGTCTATGCAGACTGTTAAAGATTTTGCAGGTGCAGCAGTTTAGTAGAAATTGGCTGGACATATCCTGCTTATGGTTCCCAGTCTAGATCAGACAGTTCACCTGCTCAGACTTGTGGGTGAGGGCAGGGGTCCTCCTTGTAAGCAGAACCAATGACCTGCCTTTTCAGCTGCCAGTGGACAAGATTGTCTCTTTTCAAAGAAAATTGGGATTTAATCACTCAAGACAGCTGGGTGCTGGATATCATTCATCACGGGTACAGATTTTATTTCCACACAATGCTCCCTTTCAAAGGCATGCCAGATGTTCCTCCTCCACAAAGAAAAGAGGCTCACAAGCAAGTTTCTCAGTTACTCCAGATAGGGCTATTCAGCCAGTCCTAGTACCAAAGAAGGGGAACACGTGGAGACCAATTTTGGATTTATCTATCCTCAACACTTATCTGGACATTCCCAAGTTCAAGATGTTGACGTTACAGCAACTGTTACCTCTGCTGGGCAAGGATCACTGGATGGTAACTTTGGATCTCAAGGAAGCTTACCTTCATGTGCCCATAAAACTGGAGATTTTCATTATCAGTTCTCTGCATTGCCCTTTGGCTTATCTAGTATTCACAAAGGTTCTGGCTCACTTCAGGCTGCATTCAAATTTATCCTTACTTGGACGACTGCCTGATTCTGGCTCAAGAAAAGGACACCTTCTACAGCATCTGGAATATGTCATAGCAGTGCTAAGATGCCTAGAAATAAAGTCCAGTCTAGTACCCTCTCAAGACATGTGTTCTGGGTGTGAGACTGAATACAGCAGCCCAGATGGCCTTTTAACCCCGGACAAACAAAAGAGTCTGTCACTTTACTTCCATCAACTATCTCATCAGTCCGTGCTGACTGCAAGGACAGTCCTTCAAGCATTAGGGTTCATGGCATCTTGTATTCTGGTGCTTCCCAATGCCAAACTGCATATGAGGAAGCTGCAATGGTATCTCAAAATGTATGGACACAGCACTGCCAAGATTTGGACACTCATTCAAATAATACCTTGCCTTCAAAGAGGAATTTTGTGGTGGCTCAGGAATGTCACCTAAACAAGGGACTCTGTCAGATTTTAACGACAGATGCCTCGGACACTGCTTGGGAGCTCATCTAAATGGAAAGTGGATACAAGACAAGTGGCCTGCCAGACTACAGCATCTACATATCAACATGAAGGAGATGTTAGCAGTCCAGTTTGCATTGATGGAGTTACTTCTTCCAGGGCAGGTGTTGATTCTGACAGACAACACAACTGTCATGTGGTACATCAACAAGCAAGGGGAACACATTCTTATCCTCTATGCAGGCAAGCAATGATTTTATGGGAGACTGCGTTAAGCCTGCAACTGACTCTTCAGGCAAGGTTTCTGCCAGGAGCACAGAACTCCCTAGCAGATGTATTAAGCAGACAAATCATGGATCGTGGAAACTGGATCTTCATGTATTTCAAAAATTGACAGTGTCATGGGGAACTCCAGACATAGATCTGTTCGCTTCTCCACTAAACCACCAGCTGCCAAAGTATTGCACAAAGGGGTTTCATCACACAGCTTGGAAAGTGGATGCTCTGTCTTTCAGTTGGAAAACCTTCATGTCTATGCCTTTCCACCTCTACCTCTTCTTCTAAAGGTATTACTAAAGGTCAGACAGGACAGGCCAAGGATGATTTTGATAGCTCCAGATTGGCCTCGGCAACACTGGTACCCACTTCTAAGGAGTCTTGTAAAGAAGCCTCCATGGCCTTTACCTCTGATTCCTCATCTGTTATCTCAGAAGGACGGTCATCTGCTCAATGTCAAGCTTCCATCTCTTCATCTCACAGCTTGGCATATTCTGTGTTGAAGCATGGTAGGTCTCAGCTTCCTCAACAAGTTTTAAATGTGATTATGGAAGCTAGAGGGCCTAGTACTAGGAGAGGTACATGAAAAATGGAAGAGATTTTTATTTTGGAGTACAGCAAGGAGATTTCAGAGCCTAATTTGAGTGTGGCTCTTCAATATCTTTCTGAAATTTTTGGCCAAAGGTTGTCTTTCTCTTTCCTAAAGAATCCTGCTGCAGCAATTTCAGCTCACTATGATGACCCACCTTTGTTTTTGTTTTCCTCCTGTTCAAGCAGTTTCTTTCTTAGAGGGATATAAGACCCCCCACGTAGAGCTCCTACTCCTGCTTGGGATCTCAATTTTGTGTTGGAAAAACTCTTTTGAGCCTGCAGCTACTGCTGAATTGAAATATTTGTCATGGAAGACTGCTTTTCTGTTGGCTATTACTTCTGCAAGAAGGGTGTCTGAGTTGCAGGCCCTTATGGCAGTAGAGCCCTTTTTGATTTTCCATAAGGACAGGGTATCATTTAATCCTTCCTTTATGCCTAAGGTAGTTTCTAGTGTGGCTTTAAACCAAACTATTCATTTGCGCAGATCCTCAAAATAAAGGGGAAAAGATTTTGCACACTTTAGATGTACACAGGCAATTATTATTTGAGCAGGACTAAAGATTTTAGGCAGTCGCAGCAGTTACTTGTTTCTTTTGCTTTAAGTTCACAGGGCAAGCCTGTGTCAAAACAAACTATTTCTAGGTGGATTGGCTTTTGCATTGCATTTTGTTATTCCCATCATGGCAAAGAGATTCCAGCCCTCATTCCACTAGGGCTACTGCCACTTCAACAGCATTTCTAAGGGGTGGCAACTAAGGATATTCTGGAGGCAGCTACTTGGAGTTCAGTGCATACTTTCTCTAGGCATTATCACCTGCCTATATACTCTAAGACTAGAGCTGGTTTTGCCACAGCTGTTTTACAAGGCATGTTGTCAGCTCCTGCTACTTTATAATTTGCCAGCCTCCTTACCTCTGCTTTGGGATTCTACCCAATTGTCAGGACTGCAGCAAGGGAACATAGTACAGTTTTGTACCTACCATAAATGTAGATGTTCGGGATTTCTTGCAGTCCAATTCTACCTCCCTCCTTCCCCTCTGTGTTTCAGGGTGGTTGTGTAGGTGAGTTTACATGCTTATATTTTTGTATATATTACTGTATATATTGTACATGTTTTTGGTGCAGGTTGTTTTGGGACTTGTCTTTTGGGTCTTCTGACATCTGGGGCAAGAAAAGACTGACGCATTAGTAGTCTAAGGCGCCATGACCTGTCAGGACTGCAGCAAGGGAATCCTCGAACATCTACATTTATGGTAGGTACAAAACTGTACTTTTAGTTACTAAAGGTTTAGTTATGTGTACCAAGAAAAGGTTTAGTTATGTAACATAGCAACAACCAAACAGCAAATTCAGGATAAACAGGAAAAACAACAGCCAAACGATCCACCAACAGCAGTTTATTTAAAAGAACTCTGTCGTCTCGGCCACAGCCTTCAAGGAGTAAAGACCATAGTAAACCACAGTACATTTTATACTAAAACAAAATGCCAATTATACAATTAATTAATAAAAATTGGCAATTAATTAAATAACACTCTCCAATTAAAATCCTCATTTAGACCCAAAGGAGACATTGTTTTAAATTTCAGCATGTATACAGCTTCTTTATACAATAGAGCTGATTTAATATCTACATTATTATATCCAGTAACTTGTATTTGTTCCAAAACAGTGCCCTGCAGTCCTTTACTAACACCATTATGTACATTCAAAAAATGCATGGCTACAGGGCTAGTTTCTTTTTTATTTTCAATGTCCCTAATATGTTCTAAAAGCCTCACCTTAAAGGCACGTTTCGTTTCACCAATATAAAACTTATGGCATGGGCATTGTAATGCATATATAACACACTCAGAAGTACAAGAGAAATTATATTTAGTACTGAATCTAATACCATTAATATATGAAAACTCAGATACAATATATTTACAGGCTTTACACTTATTACATGGATATGTACCAGTTAAAGTAATGTTCTGATGCAATGCATCCAATGGTAAATTATATTTACTTTTAACTAGAAAGTCTTTTATGTTTTTGCCCCTACGATAAGAAAATTTCAACTTTGAATTCAACCATGTCTGGACATTATCTAAAGAGCATAGATAATCCCAAAACTGCTTAATAATTTTCACAAATTCTGCAGTAAAACATCCAAATGTAGATACAAAATATACAACTTCCTTATTATTTTTCTGATGTATACAATATTTAACACTATATCTTTCAGACCTAACCCCACACTGATTGTAAATTTGTCTTTCCTTATTATTCAGACGCTCATAACTGTCTTTCATTATTTGTTTACTATAACCCCTAGCTATGAAGGATTCTACCATGGCAAACAATTCACTATTACGTGTCTGTGGTTCATTACATAACCTAAAGACCCTTAGCATTTCTCCATAAGGCAGAGCCTGCAAAGTATGGGGTGGATGGCCACTAGTGCCATGTACATACTGAAAACCACCTTCAAATTTTTTGTTTATAGATGTAACTAAACTGTACCCATTTGAAATGTCTAACACTGTATCCAAAAACGGAACTCTAGTGCCAATATTTAAACCATCAAATTTTAAACCAAACCTATTTATATCCAAATCAGATGCAAATTGATGTACAGAAGATTGACCCCCTTCTAAGAGAAAGATCAAATCATCTACATATCTATAATATTTAATAACATGACTGCGAAAAAAAACTATGTCTATAAATAACTTCTAACTCAAAGAGGCCCATAAACAAATTAGTATACATGGGGGCAAATGAGGCCCCCATGGCTGTCACCTTGAGTTGATGGTAAATAACCTTGTTGAACTCAAAAAAGTTATGAGTTAATGAAAAATGTACCAACTCAACTAAATATTCAGTAGAAGGTGAATCACCCAGGAAAAACCTGACTGTTTCAATACCAGCCCAATGACTGATATTAGTGTATAAACTCTTTACATCGATAGTCATCCAGTACATGTTCTTATTCCAAGAAATGCCCTTTATTTTTTCAAAAAGGTCAAACACATCAACAATATAGGAAGGTAACCTATTCACATAATTTACCAAATAATTATGTAAAAAAATTCCTAAATTGTGAAGAAAATACTGACGTCCTGAGACTATTGGTCTACCAGGAGGTTTATTTATACTTTTATGGATTTTTGGTAGACAATAGAAGTTAGCCATACGGCACCCTTCTATACCAAACTTTTTCTTCATATCTGCAGGACAAAAATATCCTAATCTAACACCCTTGCTGATAAGCTCTTTATACTCTGACAAAGAAGCAGAATAGGTTTCCATATCTACCACTTTATATGTTGTAATGTCATTTAAATGATCTAAACACATGCCTAAATACTGCATAGAATCCATAACTACTAATTTGTTACCTTTATCTGATGGTTTAAAAATGATTTCACTTTTTTTACTTAATTCTAACAACACTTGCCATTCATTAAAGGCCATATTATATTTGATATTATTCTTATCACTCATAAAATTTTCATATGAAGTCTCTGTGAAAAAATTAATCAAATTAATACAATTGCAAACATCAGGGTTTAAAACATTAGGAATAAAGTGGCTCACAGAAGGAACATTCTCAGTATTAAACTTGCAATAAGCATTTACCATTTCTTCTGAAGTACAAGAAAAGAAACTATCAGATGTACCACTACCATCCTCACTATCAGAAACACAATCTGAGTATGCATTAGGTTGATTAAAGTAACTTCTTAAGTGAAGCTTCCTGCCAAAAGCATAAACATCTTTCTTTATATCATGTAGTCTAGTGACAACAGTGGGGATAAACTTTAGACCTCGGTTAAGCACAGACAGTTCAACATCATTAAACATATATCCCGATAAATTAACCACATATTCCTTAATGTTTAACATAATAGTCTCACCATTTGCCTCGTTTATATCCCCCCTGTCCATACTGTTCACTCGCTGAATAGGCAAACTGTTCTCTTTGGCGTTTCTGACCTTGAGCGTTTTTCTGTGAAAACGCCGGTTCTCGACGAAAAGTCCTCCGAAAATTCTCTGTTTGTTGAGCTAACGGGAGTGCAGGAAAATCAGAATCCATGTTCTCCTCCTCGTACGAAGTATAGCCCCCTTCGGACGCTGACGAATTGTGATAATGTTGATGGTCCGCATCACGGTGAAACCTAACTTGTTTGCGAGACCTAACCCGATTGGCTTTGGAGAGAAAGGCTTTATGGGTTTCGTAGTCCCTTAGATCTCTGAGCAATTTCCCTTTCTTTCTCTCAATGAGCGTAGCCTCATATTCTTTAAGTTTTTCATTGCTCTGTTTTAAAAAATCATCGAGTATAGAAACAGAAACATTAGCTGATAAATCAGAGCATAGTTTTTTAATGTCATTACAGTTATGTAACATGTCTGATGTTAATATGCATAATGAGTTTTCTGATGCAGCTCTAGTTCACTTGATGTCATTTAGTTACTAATAGTGTCATTGAATCTGCAGAATGTATGCATTTATAAGAGAACATAGGCATTTTTAAAGGAGTACCACACCCACAGACTGAAAAAACATGTTTATTTTGTCATAGCTTGATGTTTTCTACATTTTAACAGTACTCTGGGACTATTTACAGCATTCCAGAGTCTGACCACATGGGGTCTAGCATCTTGATGTGGTTTTGATAAATCAGTTTGCCGCTCGGTATCCCAGAATGCAGTGTTTGGCTGTAAAATGTTACATCATGCAGGCCTCCCTTTGCCTACAGCTCCTGTCATTCCATAGATGTTACATGCATACACTGCTGTCTTTGAGTCAGTACTTTGTAAGTAACATTCCCTGCTGCTGAATAACTACTTAAAACAGAAGCAGTGGAAATGTCACAGAATCGACTTTCAAAGTGCTTTTTACTGCTGCTTTTTTAATTATGCTTAAATGGCACTAATTTGTGAGAGACTGAATTCCAGTCCATGTACTACTCCCCTCCCCCGTAACACTTAACTTTCCTAGCTGTCAAAGTCCTGAGGGTAATTTGTGCTCTTACTTCCTGTGATTGGCAGCTCTCAGCAAGGGGCTTGACTCATCTAATTTTTCCTTGCTAGAGGGGACATTTCTTTTGGATGCACTATAGCCATGGCCTTACCTGACTGCATTCACATACAGTTTCTGAACTAGTAATTTACGGTTTAAGGTATCACTTACTTTATTAGTTCACTTTCTTAAAAATAGAGATTGACATGTCCAAACTATGTTGGTATGTGCGTAAATAGGCATGCTTTCATTGAAGGTTGGGCATCGAGCTGGCACCTCGGTGTTTCGTAAAAAAATCTACTGCCAATCATTAGCGGACCGGAGTTCTGCTGTGGCGACCCCTTACTGCGAAAAAGCCGAAAGACAAACAACAACAACGACTTTTGCACTGTCCTTGCATTTCTCTTTGTACATACAAACCACATCACTATATTTTCCCTTCCCTTTTGTTTTGTTCAGAAACCACTGTGGCCATTGGTGAATGCTTCAGTTTCACTTTTCACAAAGAAGCTCTTTTTAAAGCAAGGACATCAAGGTCAGTTTTCCTGAATCAGATAATAGATGCCACTGCAAGGACTGACTTCTGAAATACTGATGTACATGGACAGAATGCATTACTTAATCCATTTGTCAGCCTCCGATGCAGTTGGTGCTATGGCTGTAATATACTGGTGTCTTTGATGATGCTTTCAAAAATGCCCACTATTACAAACCAGTTTTGCAGTATAGTAACAACCCTACATGCCCATACACCTTTATCCATCAATATGCAGCTAGTCCTGTTTATCCAACAACCCTGTGAATATGTCCATACATTTTCATCAAACTTAAGTTGTGGAAACTGCAATGAATTATTCTAGTTGCTTTTCAGGTTTCACTCGCTGTTTGCTTAGAGCTACTCTCACTTGTTTTGTCACTACAAATATGTTGCACTGCAAGCTTTGATAACACGGTAATATTTTAATCTTTCTTTTCCCGCAGTGCAGACTAACAATATCTAGTGCGACTAAAACACAACGGACTATGTGAGCGCCACACCATTTCAGTGCATTTGCCTTGGAGAATGTAAAAGTATGCATATAAAATTTCGATGTTGCCCTACAATATGGAAGTACAGCAAGAATGAAGAACATTCAATACCTGTGACCACTGTAATTAATAACTACTTTGTCCTGTGTAAAAAAAAAATTCCATAATTTTCTGTCTGTTTAGTGTGCTGTACTTTACTGGCTATCTGTAGAGGTTTGCTGTCTATTGCTTTGTAGGCATTTCTAGTTGGTGCAGGCTGCAATATTTATTTTATTTAGTTATTTATTTTCTATTTGTTTACTGGGTTATTCCGACTGGACACAAGGTGACCGTCTTCAGTGGAGTCCTGGGGGGGGACTCCAAATGGTGCCGTCTCAATAGTCTGACTTTGTGCTGTAGTCACGTAAGTGCTGCCTTCCATTGACTGTCATGTCTTTTCTACAAGATTTTGTAGGCACTGAATTGGTATGTTTGTCTGCCTCTCAAACAAATTGGCCTTGTCAACAATCACCAATGTCAATCCAAGTAGTACTTCATTCCACCTATACACATAACCCAGCGGTGGTCAACTGGTCGTGTACCTGTCTGGTAATGTAACTGCAACAGTACATCACACCAGTCTAGTCCAGACAACCACAGAAACATGAAATCTCATCATGTCTTTGTAATGTGCCCCACAAAACAGAAGTCATCGGAGGCTTCAGACAGTCATGCAAGATTACTCCATACTGTTCTTAATCGATCACGTTCACTAAAGTTTTCCCTTCACCTGTTACTCCAACCACTCTTCTACCACTACAGTAATGGCTTTAATATTAATGATTGCTCTAGTTTGTATCATACTATCATTTGGTTAACTGATACCACCAGGCAGATGTTTTGTCAACTTACATGGCGACTTCTCACTATTACCACAGTGCCAGTGTCCCTTTACATCTTTGTCTGTGGACTAACTGTCATCTGAGCATATGGATTCGTCCCACCATCTATAAGGCCATATACAAGACATCACTACATATCACATTGTCCAATTCAAGTGCAACTTGGACACTTGGATGGGAAACTGGAAATTCATCCCTGGTTTGGCACCTATGTCTCTGATGTAAACAGGTAACCTGTAAATGGTTCCTCTCCCAGGCCCATGCTTAACTTATCAAGGATGTCAGAACTAGTCTAAGATTTGGGGTGTATGGTTAGGCTTAAAAAGGCACTTGTGGTCATTAGCCTAGTACACACCTATGAACCTAATTATGCTATCAACACCAGTCTGTCCATACAACTGAACGAGTATTCTTCCAAATGTTTTGTACTGACTCGAGTGCTAACAATTCTGCAGCTAGAAATATTCTGCTGAGATAATGTACCACTGCAAAGATATGTATACAGTTTTGCACAAGGCAGATCAGAATTATCTTGTGCAATGTCCATTTCATCTATCAGGCAGTATCAAACAGTTTGACTAGATGAACCATCTGTCTGGACAATAGGCTATTCTTTATACTAAAAAAGTCTCTTACCTTAATCAAAATCAGGCAGGCCGTGTGTTATTCAGTCTTACCAAGGTGAATTGATACTAGTATTTGAGGAATTGCACTCCCAATCTCTTCCGACCTTGCAAAATGCATCAGCCACGACTCATTTGTCATGTTCATATATTATTTGGCCGGCATTATCTACATCACATGGCTCAACATGTAAGATTAAAACCTGCTGGTTATTGGCCAATGCCTTTCAGTACAGGCTAAGATTACTGCATTACTTACAAATATTCTCCAATGCTTAACCACCAATTATACATCTTTTATATAGTGGATATAAAAATTTTACACACCCCTGTTAAATGACAAGTTTTTGTGATATAAAAAACTGAGACCCCAATAAATAATTTCAGAACTTTTCCCACCTTTAATGTGACCTATAACTTGTACTATTCAATTGAAAATCAAACAATTCTGTTAGGGGAAAAATATAACAAATAAAAAAATACCATACTCTGGTTGCATAAGTGTGCACACCCTTAAACTAATACTATGATGAAACACCTTTTGATTTAATTACAACATTCAGTCTTCTTGGGTACACACCTGACATCAATTAAAGAGACTCTGATTAACCACAAATAAAGTTCAGCTGTCCCAGTAGGATTTTCCTGAGTTGCCTGTTACAGCAAAAGCCATGGTTCATAGACCGCTTACAAAGCATCAAGGGGATCTCATTGTTGAAAGCTATCAGTCAGGAGAAGGCTACAGAAAAAATTCCACAGGATTGGATAAACCAATGGAATACAGTGCAGACAGTCATCAAAAAGTGGAGAAAACATGCAAAGAACTGGATGAAAGGACAAGACAACTGGCCAGGGAGGCTGCCAAGAGACCAACAAGGACACTGAAGGAGCTGCAGGAATTTCTGCCAAGTTCTAGTTGGGTACTACATGTGCCAGCAATCTCCCATATTCTCCATATGTATGGACTATGGGGTAGGTTTGCAAGACAGAAGCCCTTTCTTACACAGAAAAACATCCAGACCCAGCTAAGATTAGCAAAACAATACATCAAGTCGCACAAAAAGCATATGGGAAAATGTGTTATGCTCTGATGAGACAATTCCAAAAGGTCCATTTGACTTAAAAACAACACTTCTCATCACCAAAAGAACACCATCCCCATGGTGAAGCATGATTTGGGGTTGCTTTTCTTCAGCTGGATCTGGGGCTTTAGTCAAAGTGGAGGGGATTACAAACTGCTCCTAAGACCAGTCACTTTTCGCCCAAAACCTTCAGCCGTCTGCTAGAAGGATGAAGATGAAGAGGAATTTCACCTTTCAGCACAACAATGACCCCAAGCATACATCCAAATCAACAAAAGAATAGCTTAACCAGAAGAAAATTAAAGTTTTGAAATGGCCCAGACAGATACCAGATCTAAATCCAGTAGAAAATCTGTGGAGTAACCTGAAGAGGGCTGTGTACAAGAGATGTTCTCGCAATGTGACAGATTTGGAGTGCTTTTGCAAGGAAGAGTAGCCAAATATTGCCAAGTCAAGATGTGCCATGCTGATAGACTCTGACCCAAGAAGACTGAGTGCTGTAATTAAATCAAAAAGTGCTTCAACAAAGTATTAGTTTAAGGGTGTGCACACTTATGCAACCAGCTTATTGTAAGTTTATTATTTTTTATATTTTTACCCCTTACAAATGTGTTTGTTTTTCAATTGAATTGTACAAGTTATATGTCACATTAAAGGTGGAAAAGTTTGGAAATGATATATTGTGGTCTCATTTTTTATCACAAAAACCTAGCATTTTAACAGGGTTGTGTAAACTTTTTATATCCACTGGATATACCAGCAGACAAAAGACAGTACTTAAATGAGCTATGCACACGCTGGCTTTTGGTTGCAATGTGCAAATGCAGAAATTATTGCACTGTTGTGACAAGCCTCTAAGCTTCATGGTAGCCAGCCTCACAGAGGTCTGCTCACACCACACCACAACACTACTTACAGCTGCAGCCAGATCCACTCATCTCACCACTGTCATAACACTCCTGCAGGTATGCAGGCTTCTACAAGCATGCATATTGCTGCCATTTATGCAGTATGTACATCTCAGTTCTATCCTCAAAGATCAGTCCTTAAAATTGCAGCTACAAAATAAATAAATAAATAATTAGACACCACTCCACTGCTGCATCATTCACTTGAGCCCAGGCTGGAATGCTGACACACTGAGTCATATATTGGCTCCAACCAGAATTACTAACAACTTTAGGTAGTGATAGCGTAAGCACTGGCTTCATCACAGCTGACTGGAAGATGGTCTTTGTTGTCCCCTTGACCAAAGTTGGTGATTCCACTCACCCCAGGGACTGTATCCATTTTTGCTTGATTAGCCTCATTTGCAAGCCCGTGGAGCAACTCCTAGACCACACTTTGTACATCCTACATACATTTTTGCAGGCCTTTTGACATTAACCACCACCCTGGCATCATTGACAAACTCACCCAGCGAGGTAAGCCTGCAGTACTGTGGTAGGCCGCAAACTGTCTCACTGCGAGAACACCTACAGTCCAACTAGAGCAATCCACCTTCACCAGCAGACCACTAACCAGAGGTGTTTCACAAGGAGCATGCCTGTGACCTCTTCTGCTTGGTGCCATTTCCCGTAAAGTAAAAGCCAGATAGTGGGGTCTGTGGCTGACCAAGTTGGCAGAAGACAACCTCTGTGAGTCAAGATCTTCATCTGTCCGATATATATCAGATCTAATCACTGTCACTTCTATTCCATACTGACAAGTCATATGGGAGCTCTGCCTTGCCTCTAAGTCAGAAGGCACATTGTCTTTGCGCTGTAAACACTTTCCCTTGGTATGTGACAGTACTATAACCTGCCAGATGGAATTTGGTGTCCCACAGGAAGTACACAACCTGGACACCAGAATTCAGAATAATGTCTGAGCACCTCATTGGACTGCTTTGCATGCAATGCATACAATTGGATGGGTAATGGTAATTTCATCTTGGGATGATCCCCCAATGTCTCCTGGACAGGGACAATAGGTTATGATTGTGAAAACAAGAGTAACACTTGACTATGCTTGTAAGGCCATTGTGGACATTACATCGGATCATAGTAATTCATTACACTGCACTGGTAATGAACCCTGCTATCACTGTTTAATGGCGACACATGACTGATACACATTTGACCATGGAGAATATGCACTCAAAATCCAGAAAAACATGTATAAGAGGAAACTCGAATGAGTAAAACAGATGTAGGGTAGGAAAAATTGATTCAAATGGTACTTACCCAATTTGTGGTTATAGTTTCACTGTATTACTCAGGATTTTCCTTACTTTTCCTGAATCTAGAAATATGTCTTTCAGTCACCAGTGTCTTCTCTGGTTGTTTGCACCGAGCATCTGAGGTGTTTTACAGTCTATATGCAGACGATCAGAAAATGGGTACACTGATTACATGTGTTACAGGTAAGGCATGTCTGCAACACTTGACTAAGTTGGTGATTTGGGCACCGGTGAATAATGTACTGATGAATACATCAAAAACTAAGCTGATGAGGGAGACATAACGTGAAAGGAGAGTATATAATACAAGAGACAGTGACTGACACTGTATACTCATTTAAGGACCTGGGTATAGTGGTAGATTCAGCTACAGGTTATTCTAGTTATGATTGGTTATGGATAGTTTACAGAAATATAGCTTGTATAAAAAGATTTATCAAGTCTATGAAGTCATAAATAATCAAGCTATTGTTTGTTAGTTACATTAGACCCAAACTTGAGTATGGACTAACAATATGGAAACCCTATAAGAAAACAAGCATGCGTAAACTGGAAAGAGTAAAACGAAAATATACCAAGGGCATCCATGGATGTGAAAGTGTACAATATTAAGAAAGACTAAAATATCTGCACTTGTGCAGTGTTTCTTACAGATATCTAAGAGGAGATCTTATTCAGGTATATGGAGGATTTAGAAACAGCTACTTCTGGGCATGTTTGGGGTTATTAAAAAGTACTAGAGATTCCTCAGACAACCAATGGAGAAGATTCTATAGGAATGTGAAGCGTATAAATTGGTTGTATGACAGAGTAGCTGATGTATGGCACAGACTACCAAATGACATTAAAGCAAGCACGTTTAGATATTTTTAAGAACAGCCAGGATACTTATGGGAACAAGTGTTTGGGTATATTGGAAAGCTAGAAGGGCATTAATGCCCATGCTTGAAATATGTGTATGTATGTGTGACCAGATCCAGTATGGTTGCACCCCAGCTCGAGCTACTGAAAATGTGGTCCAGGGAGTTTGTGTTTACAAATTCCAAGAATCTCTCTGCCTGTACATTTGGTGTCGTATAGGATTCCCAGTTAGTAGTGGGCTAATTAAAGTCACCCATGAATATGGTATTGGGTTGGATGGTTAGTGTTGGTAATAAGTTTAAATACATGGTATGGGTTTCCTAGGTCATAGAGGGGGACCTATAGCTTGCAAGGAAGTGGTATTAGATTTTGTCTATGGCAATTTAAGCATGGCACAGGTTAAGTGCATTGTCCGGTTTGACCAGCCTTGAAGTATATTTATTTTGATGTAAATAAAGACACTTCCATCTTTAGTCCCTGCCCATGAAGTAGATGGCGTAAATGTGTGGAAGGCATTATAGCTTTGCACTGTCGGGGTGCTCTCCGCAACTTAGTACCATGTCTGAGTAACTGCACACAGATGTCACCATTCTCTCGGGTAAAGACAGCTTCTAGGGAGTGAATTTTTTTTTTTGTTTGGACTACTATCCCTGAGAAGTAATACCTTTACATTTTCTTGGTTTTGATTTGCCATGTCAGAAGTATTTTTAGTTTGGCGTTGCCTAAAAAAGGCACTTTGGGGGAAGACAATGTTGAATCTAATATTTGAAAGCCTAGAGGGGAGATGTGCAGACCATCCATGGCAAAGCAGCGGTGTCTATTGATCATCCTCCTTCCATGCTGACAATTATCGCACCCCTTAGACTGACACCAGAAACTAAAGCAATTATTAAAGTTAATCATCTTTTGTTCGTATTGTGGCATTTTGTTTGGAGAAGATAAAATGCCGCTCAATGCTAGGCTCATACCAGCCAGAGACACTTATTCCTAGAGCTGCATGATGTCTCTCTTCATACAGTCTAGGGAGATGCTTCTCAGGTCATTTACTCCTACATGGACTATGACTGAGTCATATTGGTAACTGTGGTCTGATGACCGGAGTGCATGCGTAATGTGGCAGATCCTTGCCCCTGATAAGCAGCTGACTGAGTTTCTCCTTAATCAGCCTGGTGAGAGGGACATCAGTGTGTCTCACGATGACATCTCCAATGACTAGAATGTTGGATTGTGTAATTTCATACATAGCTAATAGGCATATGGTGCAGGAGACCACTGAGGGACCTAGCCCGATTTCGCAAACTAACCTACCGAACAGTTTAGTAAAAGTGACTTGCTCAGAGTCGCACAGAAGGGAATCAAGTCCTGGACTACCGAAAGCAGCTCATTTATAACTTGCAGCCATAACCCTCTGCTCTACCTGCCACAGAAAATATCCAACTCAATAGAGCAGTATGCAGTACTTTCTGATCACAAGCCTGAGCAGTGATGATCAACCATCTCCGTTCAGAATCCGTTCACAGAACCAAGGTGAATGAGAAAGTAATAGGACCCACTGTACCAAAGCACCACAGGAATTTAGCAGCTAAATGCTACTTCATCTGTAAGCTTTCACAGCTACACACACAACACACCAAACACCAGCCATCCTGCAATACTTCTTAAACTAGCCAGTCATTTAGTAGTCTGGACGCACTCATTTAAGAACAAAACCAAGACCACAATTACACCGTGTCCTTGCAAAAGTAGGCCCACTACTACCACTAGATAATATAAAAATAAACAGATATGGAAACATTAACAATTTAGTGTTAAAACTTGTACAAACCGCTTACTTCTTACATACATAAGTAAAACTTTCAAGCTGATTTACATAATATTCTATATAAATTAGAGTGTACAACTGTACATCACTTGTACGTTTTAACTGTGCATTACCTATATAAAACTTCTAATAAAAGCATTTACAAATTGTAACTCTAAATTGTGTCACTACAGCTTTTCTCATTAAGCCAACGCAGTAAAATGGGATGCTTGTCTAGTGAAACTATCCCAGATAAATAAACGCTTAAGTAAGCAGCAACATATACACATTTATGTTACAACTGACAGTATACAACAGTCTTGGCAGAGTATGTATAGCAACATTTATATTATTTGTCAGGTTCCGAATGCAGCTGAAATCAAGCTCAGCTTCATGACTAAAGGAGAACCAAGCAACTGTGCATTTTAATTTGATTTGTCTGGAAATAGCATTGGCCAAAGCAAAAGGAAAGTTAATTTGCACAAAGTAAACTAAACAGTAGAAATGTCCATTTACACAAAGTTAACTAAGCAGTAGACACTGGGTTTTCAAGGAGAGAAGCCATTTCTTAGTTCTTCGTTCTTCTCATAACCATTTAGCTGTTCATTGATGAACTGCCAATGTAGAAAAGTAGATAGCCACATTCAATAATAGTGCAATGTTAAGTTGTCAATCTCGCCTTCATTCTTGCTAGATGGGTTCGGAGCCGATCCTCGGCTCCGACTCGGCCACTCCAAAAGCTCGAGGCTCCCCTATATCCCACAATGCTAGGCGGTAACTTCCTCAGATCTCGTTTGCCGCTACGCGATCGAGGTGCTTTTTTCAACCAGCTCAGGTTAGTTTAAAAATTTTTGACAGTTTAGTCAGTCAGGAATCCCCTTTAAGTTAGCTCCCTTTTATTACTTTATATAGTTAAATACTTTTATCCCTTTTAGTTAATTTTTCATTAGCCTTCCTATCCTAAATTATCTAACCCTTCCCTTGGGCCTTAGGCCCACTCCTCCCTTCCTTGGTAGTTGTAGTGTCTGTGTTTTTTGTAGGGAAATTTTTAGTTTAAACTTTGTAGTTATAATTTAAAGTTTATTATTTTTTTTAAAGTGTAATCGGTGTGTGTGTGTGTGTGTGTGTGTGTGTGTGTGTGTGTGTGTGTGTGTGTGTGTGTGTGTTTGTGATTACACTTTGTTTTTCTCTTTGGACATGTCCAAAGAATCAAAGGTCTCAGGCTTCAAGAAGTGTGACTCGTGCTGTCAGAAGATGTCTCTGACAGATGGTCACACTTCTTGTGTTTACTGCCTGGGACCTTTGCACCTTCAGGACTCATGTGCTGTTTGCCATGGCTTCAGCCCTAGAGTCCTGCAGGAGCGAAAAAATAAATTAATTCTCAGAGGCTTATTAAAGCCTGAGGGTCCCTCCACTCAGTCATCGGGGAGACCCTCTAAGTCCTCCAGACCTTCGGCTCCAGCCACTGAGCCGACTTCTGGGGGCTCTAAGTCCATTCAAACATTGGCTCCGGCCAGAGCCGATGAATCTCGAATGCATGTACCTACGCTGTCCTCGGCTCCGGCCGGAGCCGAGGAAGACATAACTGAGTCAGCTCCGATAAAGTTGTCGGAGCCGAAACTAAGAAGAGGTCCCGCTCCCCATCTATCGTCTCCGTTCATTCGGCTCCAGCATCACCTTTGCTGTCTGAACGGAGCCATAGATCCCACTCTTCTAGGTCTTCCAGGTTATCGGACCACGACCTTCAGAGAGTAGTGAGTCGACTTCTTAAGTCCAAGGCATTAGCCCAAATGCTTCAAAGTCCGACTCAACAGTTGAAGACTATCCCCACCACTCAAAATATTCCTCCTCTGACTCTTTTGAGTTCGGAGCCGGGGCGGTTCGGACCCGAGACTGTGGTGGCGTCGGAACCGATACCCTTGTCTTCGGTTCCGTCGTCGGCTCTGATTTCTTCCTTGGAAGAATCTCGGCACCGGACTTCCCTCATCGGCTCTGAGGGGGCGAGTGGCATTGGACCCTTGTCCGACCCTGCTCTCCCTCTCGGTGCTTCGGTGCTGGTGAGTTCGGCTCCGACATCGGCCTCGGAGCCATCACTGTCGGTGCCGGGGGAGGTTTTCAGGTTTTTCGGAATGGAGACCTTCGGCTCTGCCTGACAGGGGTGCCTTTGAGGTCATGAGGAGCGTGTTAGAACCTGGTTCTAATCCACAGTCGGCTCCTTCTGCCCTTCCCTCCATGGTGCCTCCGGTGATTTCTACTCACTCTCTTGTCCCCGACCGTAGAGAGCCAGCTCCTCAAGTTTCCCCTGTGGGGATCTCCTCTTCCAAGGCCTCTCCTGACCCTGTAGGAGAGCCCCCTAGGAAGAGGCAGTGTAAAAGGAAGCACATTGTCTCTCCTGAGACTGTCACCTCTGACACTGATTTAGAGGATTCTGAAGGTTCCCTCATTCCCCCTCTGAAGATGTCTCCTTTGCAGACATCCTTGAAATCTTAAAACAGAGGGGGAATTGGCCAGCCCTCAACCCTTCAGAGGATGAATCGGTGTACCTTGAGGCGTTTGGCTCTCGCCCTTCCACCTCCTGGGTGTCCCCTCCCTTTGACCCCCTTATGCAAGTGGTGACAAAGAAGGCTTGGGTGGCTCCTGACTCAGTGGAACCCACCCCCAGGAGACCATCTAAGTTCATCACGGCCCCCAAAGACAAAGAATTTCTGACCAAGGGCATCTCTGTTGATGCTATGGTGGTGGCTGCAGCTACCAAGAAGGAGCTAGCTGATCCTTCGGTACCTGTTCATCCTCCTAACAAGGAGTCTAGGTCGATGGACAGGTATGGGAAGCGGATGTTCTCGTCAGCGACCTTTACAATGAAATCGCTGAATTACCTGTGCCATTTTACTCGACTTCAGAGGGATTTACTCAAGGAAGCGAGTGAAATGCTGAAGGACCCAACAGCTGCAGGTTTTCAGGATAGGATGAACTCTCAGCTGGCTACCCTTAATTCTATCACCAACTCCTCCATGCGCCTCCTTTCATATGCGGCTGATGGAGCAAGTAGAGCAGCAGGTACAGGTGTAGCCTTGCGTAGGCACGCCTGGATGCGGCTTTGTAACTTTGCGGACCCCTTTAAGGCGTCTTTCACTAATTCCCCCTTTGATGGATCATCCCTCTTTGGTCCTCAAGTGAAGGAAACCTTGACTAGGTGCGAGACTGATGGCAAAACTCTTTCTGCCGTCGGAATCAGTTTTTCTACTCCTTCTAGACCTTACCCCAAAGGTCAGAAGGGGGAAAGATGTGGTTCCGGAAACCTTCTCAAGGAGACTTGCCTGACGCACAGAGTCGATTCCCCTCTAGAGGCAGAGGGGGGAACAACAATGGTAGACGCCGCCCCAGAGGCAGAGGGGGCCCGCAGAATCAGGGCAGTCGAGAATCTTTTTCCGACAAGCCCTTTCAGCATCCTTGAGGTGTTGCCCGACTGTCCACTTTCGAAGGCAGTCGGGGGAAGGTTGTCTCTGTACCCAAAAGCCTGGCTATCCCTAACTCAAGACAAGTGGGTACAGTCTATCATTTCCGAAGGCTACAGAATTCCCTTTCTTTTCGTTCCGAAGCTGTCCAACAAATCCCTTCCAGATGTTCCACCCAGTCAAAGGGAACAAGCGGCAATAGAAATTTCAAAGCTGCTCACAAAAAGAGCCATTCAACCAGTGTCAGCAGACCAGGTAGGATCCGGAACCTACTCCAAATTCTTTTTTGTTCCAAAGAAAACAGGGGACTGGAGACCCATTTTGGATCTCAGCAACTTGAACAAGTTTGTCAAGAAAACAAAGTTCCGGATGGTCACGCTGCAGTCCATTCTTCCCCTCTTGGAACGGGACAGCTGGATGTGCTCTATAGATCTCCAGGATGCGTACTATCACATCAAAATGAATCGACGCTCCAAAAGATTTCTCCGCTTCAGGCTGGGAACCAGTCATTTTCAATTCAGAGCCCTGCCCTTTGGTCTCACTACAGCCCCCCGAGTGTTCACCAAATGCATGGCAGTGGTAGCTTCTCATCTGAGACGTCAAGGATTCCAGGTGTTTCCTTATTTAGACAACTGGCTCCTTACAGCCCCCACCAGGCATCTCTTACTCCTCGTCAGAGACTACACTTTTCGCACATGTCAGGCACTAGGCATCTCAATAAACTACGAAAAGTCTGTCTTGTCGTCTTGTCGTGTTATTACTTTCATAGGCGCAAATCTAGACACAGTCAAGATGTCAGCCAGACTCACAGAGCAGAGGATAGCAGACATTCACAAACAGGTCTTTCTTCTTTTACAGAACAACTAAGTCAAGGCCAGACAGGTCATGAAAGTCTTGGGAATTATGGCTGCGGCCATCCCTCTCCTACCATTAGCATGCTTCCAGATGAGGATTTTACAATGGATGCTCTTCACACAATGGTCTTATCAAAGCCTTCCAATGTCCCATCCTATTCGGATAACTCAATCATGCAAGAGTCATCTCTCTTGGTGGATCTCATCCCCTCGACTTCTCCTAGGGAGACCTTTTGTCCCTCCTCCTCCGGTTGCTACAGTGACAACGGATGCCTCCCTGATCGGGTCGGGGGGGGCATTTCCAGGGCAGGACAGTCCAGGGCATGTGGCAACCGTTCGAGTGCCACTTGCACATAAACGTTCTAGAGATGAGAGTAGTGCTTCTAGCGTTGCAAGCCCTACAAGACTCTCTTCCCATAGGAACTATAGCAATCCAAACAGACAACATGTCTGTAGTGTGGTACATCAACAAACAAGGCGGAACCAGGTCTTACCCCCTATGTCGAGAGGCACTCAGACTATGGCAATGGGCGATCTCCTCTCAGCGATTTCTGTTAGCATCGCACATTCCCGGGAAATCCAATGTGATTGTGGACAAATTGAGCAGAGCTATTCTCATGCCTCACGAGTGGTCTCTGAACAACTCAGTGTTGGAGAAAGTTTTTCGAAAGTGGGGCAGGCCTTGCTGCGACCTTTTCACTACTCCCCAAAACAGCAAGTGCGACGATTTTTTCACCCTCTTTCCCCAACCAGGCCATCCCAGCAGAGACGCTCTAGTGCAAGTTTGGCCCCGGGGACTTCTCTATGCCTTTCCACCCTTCCCACTGATATCCCAGCTGATACAGAAAGCCATCGCTCAGGAAGCTTCTATGATCCTCATTGCCCCTTACTGGCCTCAACAAATTTGGTTCCCCTTTCTCCACCGTTATCTGTTGGAACAACCTTGGCGTCTGGACCCAGTTCCAGACCTTTTGACCCATCAGTCGGGTCAGTTGCACCACTCCCTTCCCACTCTGAACCTCACAGCTTGGTTCCTCCAATTCCGACCTTAGCCAGGCTTCCGTTGATATCTCACTCAGTTAGAGATATCTTGATTGCCTCTCATAAATCTTCCACTCTGAAGATTTATCATAGCAAATGGAAACGTTTCTCCTTTTGGGCGCAGTCAAAGAACATAGATCCTTTCACTGCTTCTATTCAATCAATTCTAGACTTTCTAGCCGAACTTTTCCATGCAGGTTCGTCCCCTTCTACCATTAGAGTTCAATTGACTGCAATTTCGAACTTTCATGTTGGAGTCTCAGAGTCCTCTATCATGTCTCACAAACTCTGCAAGGCCTTTTTAAAGGGAGTCTTTCTACTCAAACCACCCATCAAAGATCCTCCTCCCCAATGGGATCTCAACTTGGTTCTGGCATCATTAATTCTTCCCCCCTTTGAACCTGCGGCTTCATGTTCTATAAAATTACTTTCCTGGAAGACAGTCTTTTTAGTAGCTGTTACCTCAGCTAGAAGAGTCTCTGAACTTCATGCTCTGTGTAGTCGACCCCCTTATCTAGTATTTCATAAAGACAGGGTTTCCTTGCGTACTAACCCGTCCTTTTTGCCCAAAGTAGCTTCATTGGCAAATTTGAATCAAACCATTGAGCTTCCTGTGTTCTTCCCAAATTATTCTAATAGGTCAGAACAAAAGTTGCACAGTTTAGATATTCACCGCCAGCTTAGGTACTATCTAGGTAAGACCAAACAATTCAGGAAATCTGACCAACTGTTTGTTTCTTATGCAGAAGGTAGATTGGGCCTTCCAGTCTCTAAAGTCTCTCTCTCTCTAGGTGGCTTTCTTCGTTGATTACCCTAGTGTATGAAATAAGACATCAACGGTTGCCATCCAAACCCAGGGCTCATTCAACTAGAGCTTTAGCCACCTCGGTAGCTTTTCAAGATAGACTGCCTATTGATTCGATTTGTTCTGCAGCTACTTGGGCTTCTCCCCATACCTTCATTTCTCATTATAAGTTGGACCTGGCCTCTAGAGACCGGGCCAACTTTGGTTCCACTGTACTCAAGAGTCTGTTCCGATAGGCCACCCGGGACAAGGTGCTAGGGACGCGGTCCCATCTAGCAAGAGTGAAGGCGAGATTGACAACTTAACATTTAGAAGTTATGTACCTACCATAACGTTCCATGTTAGTTGTCTTCTTCTTAAGGCCCCACCCTCCTTCCCCCTAGCCAGGACAGACCTAGAAGAGTTTCTTTGTTCCTTATGGAAATTTTTTGCTGGTATTAGCTTTCATACGAGATCTGAGGAAGTTACCGCATAGCATTGTGGGATATAGGGGAGCCTCGAGCCGGTGAAACTAGCTCTCAAGCTTTTGGAGTCGAGCGAGGATCGGCTCCAAACCCATCTAGCAAGAAAGAAGGCGAGAAGAAGACAACTAACATGGAACGTTATGGTAGGTACATAACTTCTAATTTTTTACATGCATTGAAATGTTTACCACAGAATTACCAATTTAAATTCCTAGAATAGTAAGCTCCTGTACACTTCCAAGTAAGACTAATATTTAACTGTAACTCAAGCATACATACATATTGCTTCAAAAACTCTGCAACTGTTACTCTTGGGTTGTGGCTGAAAACAGTCCTTGGACAAGCTCCCTAACATGGTTAACAAAATAAATCAATCCCAAAGTGCAACACATCAAGTAGACTGTGTAATATGAATGTTTTCACACATGCCACCAGGGACAGTGGTTCATGTACACTCCATTCGAGCTGCCACTGCAGTTGGACTACAGTTGCCTTCTCCCACAAGGATGAAGAAATGTCCTACAAGATCAACCATCGTCAGGGCAACCCTATGACATCATAGCTGCTGACCAAATCAAGGTCACTGCCAGTGCACATAGACACACAGACCCTATACAGAAGAGGCTGACTGAAGTGTCACTGTCTGAAAGCACAATATTTGTTGAAACTGTGCCACTGACAGGCACTGATACTTTCCATGCTCAAACTTTAAATGTATAAATATTTGTGCTAAGCAGTCAGTGCAACAGATGCCAGTCATAGGAACAAAACCTTGACTGCTACAGTATCCAGTGGGTTAATGCTCAGTTCCATGAAAGTTGGGAGCACATCTGACTTATTAGCCTTCTACAAGTAGTGGGCAGTCAGAGTATTTTCAGGGGAAAAAACTACAAACTGTAGAAGTAAAGAAAACATTTGACAAAATGAAACGTCAAAACATGGTTTATTTACAAAGGGTTTATAACCTTAAGTATAGCTTCCTGAAATGTAACTGAAAAGAAGTGCTGAGAACTGCAACTGCTTAAAGGAAAAAAATGTCAACACCCACCCACACATGTACATAAAACCCTAATGCAATTGTGCTACAAAACCCCAATGCTTTAGTATTGTAAAACAATTTCACAAACGATGCAGTGCTTCTTGTTACAGACCATTTATAATGTCTAACATAAGCTATATCCCAATGCATCCATTAAATCGCCACACCCCAATGGAAAGGAAAGCTTTCATAACCCAACCCTTACTCAATAACAGATTACAGCTACAATGCAAAGACATCAATGCAGCATTTGCATACCCACAATAATCTGTCAGTATGTCTTACTGCTCTGGCAGCCGTATGGATTAGGAACCCATGACTCTACCAGTAACCATCAGTACAGCAGTAAACAGCCCCTTCCTTCTTCCTTGACGGATCAACTCCAGTCACCTTTGCCAAGCTGCCCCTACGTGATTGTGCTTCTAAAGTGTGCCACTATTTGCCAAAAAAAAAAAAAAATCCCCAGATAATTAAATAATCAATGTTACCCTGTTAAAAGTACTGCAAACCATTATCATAAAATTATAGTAAAAGGCATATTACTATGGAGACCTTCGTCTTCATTCACTGTAGTTACCAGACAACCTAAAACATACAATGCGACTGTCTGACACATCAGCACTGATATTTGCACTATTGACCTACTAAAAACAGTCTGCACACTCAACGTTTAGCTATGGCCAGTACACAATGATGGTGTATTGCTTTCTTCAACAATATTCTCAAAAGAGCTTGACCACAAATGCAAATTACGACTCTTCAACTGAAAATTACTGACCATAAAATCGGTTATAAAAGCAGAACTTAACCATGTATAACAGCTGCAAGATCACACATCAGTTAGGTGATTGTATATACTGAGCAGTGTTTACTTTTAGCTCTGTTATTAATGTCAGTGGGTAGTTTCATGAAAGATAAATAAAACTAGGTCTTGTAACTTTATGAAATGTTGTATTTTGTTGAAAGTCATGTAATGAGCAAAAGATGGGCTTGCTTGAAAATCCTGCCTGTTGAACTAAAATAAAAAGATAGGTGTGTACATGTCAGTATAGCTTATCCCACTGAATTCTTAACATACTTAAGTAAAACTGTCCATAACAAAAATATAGCTTGCCCTTTGGATCTATGATCTTGAAGTTCCAGTATGAGGGAACATCCCCTAAACAGCAGGTTATCTGCAATGTGCCTCTAATTTGTCTATTAACAGCCTACCTTGGTCTGGCCAAGACCTTTGATACCATTCCTCACTCAGGAATTATTGATAAACTCACCAAACTAGGCATCAAACCCCTATATCGTTAGGTGAGTTGCAAATTGGCTCACAGAACCCACAGTGTGAAAGTAGCGGAATCAAAGTCAGACTGCCAACCAGTCACGAGTGGAGTCCCACACAGATCAGTCTGGGTCCTCTCCTGTTTGTTATCAACTTCTCAGAAGTTCAGGCCAACACGGAGGGACTCTGAACAAGTTCTCACAGAAGGATGCTAACCAATTTCACAGACGACTGCAAGGTGGGTGACATTATTAACTCCACAAGTGATGCAGTCATCCTACAGAAAGTACTCACTGAGACCAATGACTGGTGTCAAAACCATGGTCTTAAGCTTAATACCAAAAAATGCATAGTCATCCCCTTTGGGAAAAACTCAGTTCCCACTAATTACCACATCGATGGGAGCCCATTGAACATTGAAGGAGTAATAAGAGATAAGGGGACACAGGTTGACAGCATCCTCTTCTTCGACCACCACATTGCCACTGTGGTCAGAAAGTCCTTCTGTGTGGCACATCTCATTACCAAGGGTTTTCTGTCCAGGAAGAAAGAAGTCATCATTTCTCTCTACTCTTCCCTCATTAGACCAGTCATAGAGTATAATGCCCCATTTGGCTTGTACCTCACCAGCCACCTGCAACAGCTGGAGAGGCCACAAGAGTACCTCACGAAGAGGATCCTAGGTCTTAAACACATGTCCTACATGGACAGACTCCAAAAACTCCAGCTATTCTCTGTCTCATATCGTCTATAAGAGGCGATCTCTGCTTGACTTACAATGACTGGACTTACAATGCCATGTCTGACCCAGCTCTGTAAGGTGTATTTTGTAAGCCCAGGATAAAATAATACTGGGTCCAGAATTACTCTTGATAAAGCTATAGCATTTCAGAGACTGAATTTTAACTCATTGTAACTCTACCCAGTTCACAGGTGTAAAACAGTTTTTGACCATCTGTAGATCAATAACCAAAAATTGGAAAATTGTTCAAACACTGGCTTTATGGAAAAGTATATAAATTTCTACCAGATACTATTTTTAGAGACTGACCACATACTCCCCAGCCTGTACAGTATAAATATGTCAACCAGTTCATAGCTGAATAGCTGAACAAATCCGGGAGAAAAGAAGCTGGTGAGCTTTCAGCAAAACCATGCAGGCTTCATTGAAACCAAACATTAGAGTCATTGTTGATCAGATATACTTCTAATGTTAACTGGCCACTGGAATATAAATGTCATTTGTCTACGTTGTGCTCCCATACAAGCATGAATGTATAAGTAATAATTTTTAAAAAGCAGGTAAGTCAAATGACCCATTAGTCTTGGCACTGCAAAGCAGAAATTCAAAATGTTGAGTACAAGCCCTCGAGTCCCTGATGCTGAAAGACCAGTATCTCAAAGTCAAGACCTTGACTTATAGCGCACATCCTCATGCATGAACTCAACTACATGCTCAGATGAGGTGCGACAGCCATACAGAGGAGTGGAGCTGCTGGAATTTGTCCAAACACGGTAGGTGAGTTTGAGCAAGGTATGTGTGGCAACTGAGGGAGTGGAAGGGGTTAGAAGTGTAGGTTAGGGTTTCAGGCAGAGATCTGGAGGGGGATTTAGGTTTAGGTTACAGTGAGGTATTTAGGGTTGGTGCTGGGATGGGAATTTAGGGTTAGGGAGAATGCTGGACTTTAGGTTTAGTGAGTATAGTGGGAGTTTTATGGTTAAGGAGTTGAATTGTAATTTAGGATTATGTAGTGGGAGGGGAGTTTTATGTTTGAGAATGTAATTGCAGTTTTAAGCTTCAGGGATGATTGGGGTCTTTATTGTTAGGGAACATAAGAGTTACAGTTAGGGTTAGGAACTAGGCGAGAGTTTTAGGGTTAGCGCTAGCGTTCTAGTCAGGCTAAGCAGACCATTAGGGTAGGGTGTTGGGAGGGCTAGGAAATTAAGTAGGATTAAGCTAGTGGGAGTTTGAACACTTGCCCTTTATACTAAGTGGTAGCAAGCATGGCTGTAGTGAGTTATTAGCATCTGAGTGGATTTCATTGCTTTACTTAGATTCAGAGGTCAGCCGTGGTGATGTCACTTTGGGGAGGAAACTGTTCAGCAAAAGTACCTGAACTGCCTGGCCGGGATGACGTGAATAATTAGGAGACTCCAACAAGGTTGATTAATGCGCGAGAGATTACATTTGAAAGTGAAACCAACACTGTACGCTAAGGTAGGTTCCTATTACAGAAGTGAGGTGATTTAAAAATATTTTTAATGGCGCATTGTTGTTGCTTTATGGAGGGAACTGTAAATAGGGAGCAAAATGGCTGAAAAGTTGAGGAATGGTGTATAGCAACCCATTGTACTCCTTTAAAGGAAGTATCTAAGTGAAGGATAACATAATTTCAAGAGAAAATAAGTCTAAGTACAGCCATTTAACAAGTTCAAAAGGTCAAATGATGTCACTTGTGGTAGACCAAATATGAGCATCCACAACAACAGCGACCAACACTACTGGTCCAAATAGAATACACAGAATGGACAGAAATGCTGTGGAACTTACGGGGTGACAAAAAAGTCTTGTGAAAGAAGAAGAAGATAAAAGCTCTTAACTAACTTTTTATATAAAGTATTTTTCACAATAATTTTTTTGTCATCTCATAATTGCAGCAGCATTTCTATCAAATATGAGCATGTTAAAATTTATAGACATTTGCTTTTTTGTAATAAATGTACCTAAAAAATACACGACAGATGAAATTTACTTTTATAAATGATAAATTCACAGCTCTATTCATCTTTTCTAAAGTATTCAAATCTGATAGCATGCACATCTTTCATATAGTTTTTATGACAGAGCTGCCCTGCTTGTCATGCTATTCAGAAATAAGATTCTGTAGAAGTTCTAATTTAAAAAGCTACATATATAAAATTAATACCGATATAACATCTGTTCTACATCTGTCTGTCTATATCTATTCTACAAACACATTGTTTTATTGTGATTTCTAAAGCAAAGATGTTATTGAGTTTGTAGCTGTTATATGTGATCGTGTATTTTCTTAGAAACACAGTGATATCCATTTACAATAATAGCACTGGGAAATATTATTACAAGATTAAAAACAAAAATACACCATATACTAGAAATAGTACTTTTCTGTCTGAAACACTTGAAAGTTATAGGAGACATAACAGCAACATTTAACTTATGTGCCATCACTGATGATGCGATTCAGGAGGGGGGAGTCGGATGCGAGGTTTAACAAAGAAGGCCTCAACAAGGACCTCGACTAAGCAGTGATTCCCTGAATATGGCCATTGCAACAGAATCTCTGTGGGAAAAATAAAACAAAAACAAAAAAAATAAAAAGTTTATGGCACTTTGAACTGACCCTAGATCAGTCACTTTATTTTTTTGGTCCTGACATTAAATAATCAAGACAGCAACATTAAGTCTCGTTACACTACTAAAGATCATAAACGTGATCAGTCCCAAACAAATCAAAACAACTATCCATGTGTAAAGCACACTGAAACACTACAGCAATAGTTATCGCTAATAAACTGTTTTGTTTACCTTACAGTCATTACGCACAAACATCATGCTGTGGCCGGGATAGATGAGCCCCAAACAGAAAATCACCTTATTAGCACTTTCTTTCAAATGACACACTATTTTCATACCTGGCAAATGCACTCAATTACTAGGTTAACTAGAGCAGTCTGCAGTGTGTTTTTGTTTTTTGTTTTTTTACTCGGAGAACCGCGATTAGGGAAATTGGTTGCTATGGGCAAACAAGACCACATGCACCAACTCCAAAACAAATGACAGCAAAGGCAAAAAACATTTTTTACAGTTAAGCTGTACAATTAAGCTGTACAGTAATCTGTGGAGTTTCCTAGCAAGGTACACATGTGCATCCGTAGCAATTTTGTGCAAACAGGACCCAAACAGGCAATTGAAAAAAGTTTGTGGATGCACACATGAAGCAGAGATTAGCGACCGTGATGAAAACATGATTACTGGAGCTAAAACATTAAGGAGCATAGTAATACTATAGGCTAGAGGAATGTATTTAGATAAAGAATACCACACTCACCAATTTATAAGCCATGAGATAAGGTGCTGTATGCAGAGGTGTGAACAAGTGGTTGCACTACAAAAACACAGTGTACTGGAAAGCAAACCTTACAAAAAACTTTCCATAGCACCTACAGCTGTATTTGAGCAGTCAAAGGGTGGGGGAAGGACATCGGAGCTGTGACATCACAGAATGAGTGGGTTTCATTGCTTTACTTAGATTCAGAGGCCAGCCGTGGTGATGTCACTTTGGGGAGGAAACTGTTCAGCAAAAGTACCGGAACTGCCTGGCCGCGATGACGTAAATAATTAGGAGACTCCAGCAAGGTTGATTAATGCGCGAGAGATTGCATTTGAAAGTGAAACCAACACTGTACGCTAAGGTAGGCTCCTATTACAGAAGTGAGGTGATTTAAAAATATTTTTAATGGCACATTCTTGTTGCTTTATGGAGGGAACTGTAAATAGGGAGCAAAACGGCTGAAAAGTTGAGGAATGGTGTATAGCAACCCATTGTACTCCTTTAAAGGATGTATCTAAGTGAAAGATAACAGAATTTCAAGAGAAAGGTCTAAGTACAGCCATTTAACAAGTTCAAAAGATCAAATGATGTCATCACTGTTGTTTCCTCAAGCTACAGCTTCATAAACTTGTAAAAAAGTATCTAAATAGTCTCATGCACAACAGAAGTGGTCTCTAGTGAAGAAAAAAGCATTTTCAGCAGGAAATTCAGATCTTGAAGCTTTTAGAGTTTACAGAAAGCAAAAAAAAAAAACACTCGAGCTGCTTTGTCAGTGCATATCATGAATCTCCACAATAAGAACAGTCACAAAGACCACAAAACATCAACAGCATGAAAAAATTAACCCTTTCATATAAAAACAGCTATTTAGAAGTAACAACAGCTGCCTCAAATCAGAAATCATATTATAACATTTCAATCATTTACCCACCAGTTAACCAAACCAGAGGGAGAGAAAAAAAACTAGTGTGTATGTATGTATATATATATATATATATATATATATATATATATATATATATATATATATATAGATATAGATAGATAAAACTATATATATAAAACTTATATTTAGCTCTCTCTAAAACACCATTAATGTACTGTATTAATGTTTATATGTATCTAAACAGAGTCTAAAACATCTAGTTAGAAACACTAATCAGAAACACCTTGTTACCCCACCACTGACCCACTAGAAAAAATGCACTTTAGTATTAAGTCAAATTATGCTATTACTGAAGAATTTGAAGACATACATCATTTGAAGTTATTTAAAAGGGAAAATATGTAAAGTACTTATAATTAGGAAAAGAGAGAAAAGGAACATTAGTAACAAAAAAGAATAGGAAGAAAGAAGAGAGAGAGAGAGAGAATGTTATTTAAATACACACTACTATATGTAATTAGAAGTAGATATAGAAAGGAAAATAGAAAGTTAATAATAAAGATGATTCACATTACCTAACAGCATAGAGACTTTCCAGAATCAAATATATTATGATTCATAAAATAAAGCATTTAAAATTAGAAGGAATTTATTCATTTGTCCTTTAGTTTCATAGTTTTGTTTACTCCTTCCTTCACAGACCATCCATTTTTTGTAGCCTCTCTCTCCAAACTCTGGGATGACCATTTCATTTCTTCTCTGTCCGACAGTATTTTCTTCTTTTGGATAAATTCTACTGCTTCTTGCAGGGAATCAAAGATCTTCACTCCTTCTGCCAAGGTGATTTTTATTCTTGCAGGAAAAAGAATTTGAGCTTTAATATTGGCTTTTTTCAAGCACTAAATTAGATGAACACACTTTCTTCTGGATATGACTGCAGAGGTGTAGTCATTGTCAAAACGAACAAACGTCTTGATAGGGGAATTAGTCCAAGCTGATTTCAGCACTAAATCCCTGTCTTGCGAGGAAAGAAATCTAACTGTTATAGACCTAGAGTTAGATGAACTCAGAGATGAAGCTGGATTTGCCAGGGACCAATGAGCCCTCTCAATTCCAAAAGAGAGGGATTCAGGCATGTTTAGTGCTGATGAAAACCACTTATTGAGGAATTGAATCATGTTAGCACTTACCTCTTTCTCAGGAATTCCATATATTCTTATGTTATTCCTCCTTGATCTACTTTCAAGGTCTTCCAGTTTCTCAATCGACCTGGCGTTTTGTTTCAGAAGAAATTCATTGTGATGTTCTTTTTTCTGTCATTCTAGTATCTAGGTCAGTTACTGTTTGTTCTAAAGCAAGAATCTGTTCAGATTGTTTTTTTACTATTCCATTTAGAAGTTCCAGTTGTTTACTGCATTATTGTTTGATAATATCCATTTTGTTTTCGAATTTGTCCATTTTTAGTGACATTTCTTGGATGTTTGCTATTATAAGATGTAGTTCTTTCTTCATTGCACTCTCCTGGTGTGGGTTCCTTGAGTTGCTCGTTAAGATCTCCAGTAGAAAGCTTCTTGACAGGAATAATTTAAAAATTCTTTTGACTATGTATTAATTTTTAGAAAATAATAAAGAGTTTATATATTAATCTAACTTTTAGTTAGATTTTTCTAAAAATTAAAGTATATTTCCTGTCAGGATATTAAAATCTAAGCAGAGCTATGGATTTCTGCTATCAGATTGGCATCTTGGCTACCCCCCCCTTCCCCCCCGATGTTTTATTTTTTTTTATATTGTTATGGATATGGAGGTCAAATGTTAGGTTTTCAGCAACAATGACACCTAATAGTTTGATTTGAGGTCAGATCTGTAACCCATACATTGAGGAAGAATGAAAATTAACAACACAGATGATGCCTAGTTATGGTGAGTACATAACTTTAAAGTCTTTCTCTATAGACTAACTTAAATGATTTGTCTTTTTCCAGACATTGCAGTGTAATTGCTGTGCTGCAGGCACTACACTGCTTTTAAGCAGCTATGGGGCTTTTCTAAAGGTTTTTATGACCTGTGCTTAAAGTAATTGGTATCATTTGTATACTAGGCCTGTGTTTGTGTTGTTTGCTTCATTTTAAAGTTCTGACAGGAAAATGTTGCATTTTTTTTCACTTTTTTTATAATGTTTACTACTGGTTTAACACTGGTGAAGCAGTTTACTTTGTTAAATCACAATTTCACCACAGATTACTTTAGTTTCATTTTCTGTGGAGATTTTTTTTTAATTTCCGACAAGGAAATCTTTAAGTAAATGCTTACTTATGCTGTTTTAATATGTGATTTTTTGTCACTATTTGGACAAGTGTATGAACTTAAGTTTTTTTATTTTCTGTTATTGTTGCCTTTAGTCAGCCCTTAAGAGTGTCAGTGTATCATTCAGGCTGGTGTTTGTTCCCTTAATTTGATGTATCCTGATATGGCTGACTACCCCCAGTCAAATCCAGTTGCACCTAAAAAGAAGAAAAAATCAACAAAAACATTCCTCAGCCTACGTTTTGTGAATTTGTTGTTGCCTTAAGCTGGCCAGCAGACCACTTATCTATTTTCCCCATTACCCTTTGGTGTGAACCCACAGCCCTGTATGGTAAGATGGTCAAACACATCCTCCGCGGCTGTTACATTCCCTAGTTCAGGTATGGTAGTAGAGCCAAACCCTTTAGGTGCAGGAGAGGTCTGGGTAAGAGACCCCTTGCCAGATATAATACTCTGTTCCGAGATGTTTTGTACTCTCCTTAGTTAATAGTAAGAAGATACAGAAACATTATCACATGACAATCAAGTTATTACCAAATATAGGGCTTGTGTGATTTTACAGTCAGCTAACTGAGCCTGTGCTCCTGTTCAGAAAGAGTATGGGGCCACTTTCTCTAGAGATCAGTCTAGCACCACTGAGTTTGATGGGGACTCTAATGCAGACAGTAGTGAACATTCTGAGTTAGTCCAGTCTGATTCTTCAGAAGGTGCACAGATTCAAAAACCAAAGCAAATGTTCACATTTCTGTAGATGCTAGCTACTTTTAGAGATTTATTTGCCTAGTAGCAATCTGGAGCTATGCCAGAGATTAGTAGAATTTATGATCTTATTGATGATGAGATTCCAAATGTTTTGGCTGTTCTTTCAGTATTAGAAGCCTTAGATGATGTCTATAAAACTGCATGTAAAACACTTTTGTTTAGTTAACCCGTTCCTTAAAAGGCTATGAGGAAGTACAAGGTGGCACTTTTTATCTTGTTGCTCTTTGCTCATTTGTCAGCCGACCTAGTTGTGGATTCTCCAGCTGTAAACTCTTACAAGAGAACCGTGACTTCTCCTAACCCGAAACCACTGGATAAAATTGTCAGGTGGTTAGAATTTCAAAGAAAAAGTGGTCTCAGTCTATAGTAATTTTGTCTTTAGAATTTTAAGTTATCAGGGCTTCATGTAGAAATTTATTTTGCAGTGTGCTTAGTTTAGATGACTTTGCTGTGTCCTTGCCTGCTGACCAGAAGTGTTATATGAATGAGATTGTTTCTAATGTGACTCAGGTTTTGAAACGTACATTGAGGAGTATCTTGGAAGGCGTGGATACCACTTCTGTTACATTGAGAAGGTATAAATGGTTATGTAACCAAAACTTTTCTGAGGATTTAAAAACTAGGATTTTTGAATGCTTCTTTAAGTTCTAAATTTTTGTTTGGTCCTGCTGCTATCCAGATTCTCAAACAGTGGGATGATAGGGGTAAATTGATGCATGGGGTATCTAGAATGTTTCATATTCCCAGTAAACCCAGGACAAGGTGTCCAAATTCAAAGGGCAAAACAAATAAAAAATCAGACCCTTACAAGAGTCAGCATTCAAAGAGGAAATTGCAGGAGGGCAATGCTTCAAAACCAAATGAAAGAGCATCATTCCCCAGGTAAGGACTGAGGGCATCATTTCTCCTTTCCCCAGACTTTAGCTTAGTCCAGCAGTCTTGCCATATATAGGCTTAGACAAGTCAATATTGAGAATAATTCAGTGAGGGTATTCTTGGCAGTGGATAGAGAATCCTCTTCTCTTCAGGGATATTCTGTCTTACCCATCAGATCAAGCACATCTGTTCTCTCTGGTACTCTTTCATGAGTTGCAGGCTGTGGTTATAGAAACATTTCTTGCACCAGAAAAATAAAAATTATTTTATACCCGAATCTTTTTTGGTACTCAAAAAGAAACTGTTGTGGAAACCAGTGTTAGATTTGTTATATCTAAATACCGTTCTTAAAGTACCCAAATTCATAACACTGACCCCTGCAGGTGGTCCTATCCCTTCTTCCAGACCATGGTGATGTTGCATCTGAAGAATACTTATCACATGACAATTGCTCCCAACTTCAAGTTGAACATACAAACGTCCCGTGTCACATCCTCACAAAGAATTGTCTTCATGGGGTTTATGATGAACTGAGAATAAAAGGCTTTTCTTCCAGAAATAAAAAGTCCTGACGGTACGGAACATTTTTAAAGATTTTTCTCTTTAGGAAGCTGTCTCTGCAAGAGAGTTTCTAAAAATTCTAGTTCTCACGACATCAGTGATCCTCATGATACCACAGCCAGACTCCACATGAGAAAGATTCAATGGTACTTAAAAACATTTTGAACCCAGCACCTGTTTCCCTTGGAGTCCAGGGACTAGTGCTGGAATTTGTGAAATGAGAGTTACATAGATGGAGGGATCAGATGTCTCTCAGTCCAGATCTACCCGTCGCCCGCCAGACCCCAGTTCTGCTGGTCTGCACTGACTCGTCAGATTTTGCATGGGGAAATTCTAGGTCTCATGGCATCAGTGATGGTCACTATCCAGGGGAGTTCAAGTATAAGGCACGTAAACATCAAAGAAACATTAACAGTTGTACATACCTTCAAAGTTCCTTGCTAGTTATGGTCTCCAGATCCTCTTTTATTGGTCACAAACAACACCACAGTCATGTGGTACGTGAACAAACAAGGGGGTACAAGGTCATACTCTTTGCTGGTTTGCAATGATGGCCTGGGAACTAGCTTTACAACATTTCCTGATGCCTCAGGCCTTGGAGCAAAACCTAGTGGCCGAAGGACTAAGCAGATCCCGGATGGACCCTCTTGTGGACACTCAAGACAGAAGTTTGCATGAATTTGGTCCAAATGTGCGGAGCACTTCAAATAGTCCTCTTTACTTCATTTCACAACAGACATTTGGAAAACTTTTGTTCAAGACATCCTTACAGCTATGCTTGGAGGACAGAAGCATTCTCATTCCATTAGATGGGAATGCACTTTTATGCATTTCTGCCCTTTCCACCAATACCCAAGATACTTGTAAAGATTCAGAATGAACTACCAGAGATTGTTGTGTAGATCCTCTTTTGGCCCAGACAAAGCTAGTTTTCTTTTTTAATGGAATTTGCCAAGGGCAGTTATCTCAAGCTTCCTCACAATCTGGATATGCTTACACAGTGTTGGGGTGATTGGTTAACCCCAACTTAGAGCAATTGCCACTGACAGCCTGAATGATTCTGTCTTGATGCCTTTTTGTCACTTGTTCTGTGAGAATGTGCAGCAAGTATTGAAAGAAACAAGAAAATCTTACGTTTACAAATAGATGAGGTTTTCTACGTGGTGCCTAACTGATGTCATTGGACCCAGTATGCATTCTACACCTCTGGTTTTGAGGGTTGCACTTGAGACCACCCTTGAAAGCAAATTCCTTCCTGGGATCTCAGCTTTGCTGCTGAAGAATTGACCTTTCAAGCTGATTTGAAGTCCACCACTTGGAAAACTTACTGCTCTGACAACTTCAAAGAGAGTCTCTAGGTTACAAGCTGTCGTGGTGGGCCAGCCTCTTCTGATTTTCCACAAGGATAGGTTTGTTTTACACACTTATCCTTCTTTCATACTAAAAGTTGTTCTGAATTTACCATGAATCAAGCCATCAGTCTCCCTGTTTTCTGTTACAGGTAAGTAGGACTTGTGCAACTGTACTTTGTGTATCTGCTACTGAACTTAGCATACATTAATCAGAGATGTATAGCAATAGTTAGAAACTCATTTAGAGCTCTTGGGCAAAGTCTGCCTGAGAGAAACCGTTAAATGAACGTGGGACTGGTCTTGCATATGCTACTGAAACTTTAGCATACAGCTTAGCATGTACATTAACCAGAGACATACGGTGGTAATTAGAAACTCACATAAGGGTCTTACCTGGTTTGCATGAAACAACATAAGGCGGTAATTAGAAACTCACATGAGGTTCTTACCTGGTTTGCATAATACAGTTTTAATCAAGAGTAATGAGGAACGATTTCCCACTTTATCTGACCTAAAACAGTGGAACAACATCTGTAAGGGAGCGCAAACCTGTTCCAACAGGATTTTATAAAGGTCTGCACACTCCTACAGCCCTAATACTTTATTTGGGGACTTGTTCTGAATAGCTCTTTTAACATTACCAATTAGTGTGGGCTTTGCCAAGGTCTTCCTTTGAGCTCATATAAGAGAAGGTAAGTCTGTCTGGCTAACCATTTCTGTGGCTGGTTAATCATCCCCCAAGATGTTCATATATAGATTTTATTAGAATTGAGAAAATTCTATACAGGTGTCTTCCATTTTATGCACCAGGAAAGTTGACATCCCTCTAGAAACATCTGCAGCTGTTTTTTTGCATCTGATTCTGCTTGGCCTTGTAGGCTAGATAGTTACCTTTTTATTGTCCACTTCCTAAGACCTAGTGAACCAGCCTTTACACATTTAACTGAGCCCAAGATTTCTTAAGCAGACTTACTTGCGTATGCAGTACCTTTAATTTTCTTCATATTGATCACTGCTGTAGTACCTGAAACTATATAGGTTATATTATGAATGAAATGTAACTTCCTAGCACCTTCCTTGTGCTCAGAGCATTAGTACACTCAAGATGAGACTGGTTTGGACTCCAAGCCCTTCAAGGCTTATCTCTCTCTGACAAAGGTGGTAATGCCGTTGATATGTTTGGGGGGAAAAGTGTATGCTTCTGTAACTTTGATTTTTAGAATTTTGAATTGTCAGTCTCATACATTAAAAAGTTTATACTGACTAATTATGAAAGTATGAGGAATTTTGGCTGCAGTTTCCTCTTATGAGAAAAAATCTGGTCTGTGTGGTTTAGTTTCTTCTGTTTCTCAGGTCAGAACTCATTATTTAAAATGTGTTTATGACTGTGTTAGATACTGCTTCCAAGGCTGCTGCCAGTGGTACTTTGTTGACTTGCTGCATTCTCAGGACCTCCCAGAAGATGTCAAAACTTAGATTTTTAATTCCCTTTTGGATAGAGATTTAGTTTTTGGACCTTCTGCTGCAGTGGTTATCAAAAAATGTAATGGGAGAGGTTAATCTGTTTCAGAGGATCTGTTATATTTTTCATCCCTCCTCCTATAATTTTTCCAAGGGATTTTCTGCTCCTTTTTGAAACACTTTTATTAAATTATTACTTAAGACATAGGCAAACATATATTAACAGGAAGGAGAACAAACAATTTTAACACTTTTTCCATTTAAGTACATCTTCCATTTAAGTCAAGTATGTTGCTGTTGTTTGTCTTTCGGCTTTTCCCGGTAAGGGGTCGCCACGGCGGAACTCCTGTCCGCTAATGATTGGCAGTACATTTTTATGAAACGCCAAGGTGCCAGCTCGACACCAAACCTTCAACTAAGGCAATCCCATTTACGCAAGCATGTCTTTTTAACACTACCCAACCGTGGGGAGGACATGCAGACTCCACACAGAAGGCACTCCCAAGCCAAGCTGAGAATCGAACGGGAGAACCTCTTGCTGTGAGGTAACAACGCTACTGCCGTACCACCGTGGCAGACATACATCACATATAGTTCTTTGCTGCTATCATCAGTACAACATTTCAAGCAATTGCTGAATTCCTGCTTCCTCCTCCTCCTGAACATTATTCTGCATGTATTGTTTCCACAATTTCTGTTTACGTCTATGTAATTTGCTCCATCACTTTTCTAAAGATCCCTGTTCCTGCTCTCTTACATCTGTTGTTGTATTCAGTATCTCAAATGGAGTTGATATAGACTTTATAATTTCTATTTTCCAGTACTGGCTTTATGGCAGCCAACAGAATTAAACTTAAGACCTTACCATGTCCAGGCAGTTCAGTTCCTGTATCACAGCTGAAAAGAATCATTAATTTATTTGCAGCTGTTTGCTCACCCAACATTTCCAATAGTTGGGAATAGATGAGTAGGGAATTTTTTAAATCTGCCAACTCATTACACTCTTAAAACATATGTTCCCAGTTGCTCCATTACACGTATAACATTTATCAACCTGAGGAAAAATTCTTAGAAGGCTGCCTGGGGTATAAAAATAGTTATGCAAACACTTCCAAACAAATATTGTAAACCTTCTGGACTTTGTTGCATATGTGGGAGCCATACATATGTGTTCCTGTTGTTTTCATGTAAATTGCTTTTCCAGTCTCTCATCCTAATCTTTTCCATCTTCCTCTGATTAATTCTTATAGTTATGTGCAATGTTTTATATGCTGTACTAATCCATTTTCTAACCTATGATTCTGTTCTAAATTCAACTAAAAACTCTACCAGAGCAGTTCTTTCACTTAAAATTCCCTCATCCCTTTCTCTTTGCTTGTACTGAGATCAAGCCCTGGTAGGGGGAAGGTAGTCTTTGGCCTACATTCCAAATGTCTTCTTGGACTCATCAACTCTATTACCTTTCCTGCTTAAGTTATTTTCCCCAAATATCTTGGTTCCTTTGCCAGGATTCTCCAGTAAATTCCAGCCCCCCTCTTGCCTATATTCTGAACCCTACTTGCAGTCATCCCTATTGGCCGAATCTCCATTCTCATATTGGCTTAGTTGTCAGAATACTTTCTGCTACTTTATGAATATAATGTATTGTTTCTGCCTTTTTTAATTTCTTGGGTTTCTAATACCATGATGGGAATGGACCCCATTCCTAAGTTAAAAGTATGATTAAAGTTCATGAAATTAGTATTGTTTCACTCTTTGATGTCAGCCAAAAGTGCTCTTTGCAGCACCCGCAATGTGCCCAGTAATGACTCCTTCTGTAATTCGTTTGCTCCTCCTATTATTGGAACAATCGTCATTTCTGCTTGCAGATCCTGCTATTTTATAACTTTATGTCTCTCTGTGCGCAGAACACTGTAATCACTGGGTGTGACGATTTAAATGATCAATGCTACTCTTGTCTTCTTTTCCTGCACCATTATATCTGGTTTTCTAGCATCTATCTTTTGAATTGTTGGTAATGGATGATCCCATGTGATGTAGACTTCATCATTTCTATTATGCTGTGTGGCTCATGTTTCCTGTGCTTTTCAGACACTTCAAAAACATAATGTTTGCACAATTCCCAGTGCAACAGTCTCGCCACATTATTGTGCCTTTCAGTGTACAGTCCTTCTGCCATTAGTATGTTACAACCAGCAACGAGGTGTGTGACTGTTTCCAGTTCGGTTTTACAAAACCTACATTTGTCTGTTTCTCCCACAAAATGGTCTTTGTAAACCAGCATGTACGTAGCCCGCTATCTTGAGCCGCCAATATTAACCTTTCATCTCTTGTTTTGAATTCACCTCTCCATAACCATTCCTGCGTTCATTCCTGATCAGCATGAGGTTCTTCCAAAAGTTTTCTATACTTGCAACTATATTTATGCATTTTCCACATTTCTTGCCTTTTCATATGATCTTTCACCTTATATTCTTTCTTTTGTTTTTTGGCACATTTCAGTCTGTTTTTTATCTACTTATGATTTATTTCTATTCCTATTTGACGCCGATATGCTTCTGCTAGATTAAGCAGGGAAGTCATCTTACATTTATTCTCATGTATCAAAACTTTCACTATGTTTGGGTCTCGTGAGGTCAGCAGATATGCGTGGAGTCCCACGATTGCAGATCTGTACATGTAATCAATTTCAAGGAGGCCCATCCCTCCTTTGGAACAGGGAATATATAATCTTGGTATGCACTGATTTTTATAGATCATTTGGTGAGCAGGAAGCATCCTTCTTGTTTTAATATCTAATCTATCCAACACGTTTTGGGGCCAATCAATCACTCCAAAACTGTAAGTTAGGACAGGAAGAGCAAATTGATTTATTGCTTGGATTTTGTTCCTAGATGTCAGTGCTGTTTTCAGGATTAATTTAAGTCTTCTAAATATTCCTTACTATGTTTTACTCGCATTTGTTTGTGTTTTATTGCTGATCTTTCATCAGTTCCCCTATATTTATATACTCCCTCTTGCTCAAGTTCTTTTATATCATTTTCTTGTCCCAAACTGATGTTTTCCGGGTGCGGAAGTTTTCCTGCTTTAAAGGTTGCTTTTACACATTTATCAAGGCCAAATGACATTCTACAGGTGCAACTAACACTAGGTAAGACTGCAATCCAAGTTGTAGCTTGCTACAGATCCCCCACCATGCCCCAAGATTTTCACTACACCTTTCTAAACATACTGGAAAATATTAAGATACAACCAAACACCCTAATACTGGGTGATTTCAACTACCCTGCCATTAATTGGGAAAACTACTCGGGTACCAACACCTTTGTCCAACGGTTCTTGGAATTCATAAATTCCAATGCCCTGGATGAGTTAATCCATAGCTCAAATATCCTAGACTTGGTCATTACCAAACATGGGAGATTGATGCTCCACACCAATGGTCACCCCCTCGTTGGTCAGGTCTGACCAAAAGCTAATCACCCTTGATGTCTACATCCTGCCCCCACCCGCCAGTAGGGAAACTTCCGTAAAAAATCTTCTCCAAGGCCAACTTCATGCTACTAAAGTCAGAAGTGACAAACTTCATGACACCCATTCAGACGGGAACTGAAAGTTCGAATGCTGAATCCTATACTAAGGCACTGTACAAGCACATCCACTCGTGCATGAATCGTGCCATTCCAAATAGAACCGAGACACTCTCCTCCAAAAAAAGGTAGCCAATCTGGTGGTCCCCTGCCATAAACAAACTATACAACAGAAGGAAGAAACTGTTGCAGAAAAGAGGAAAATCCCAGGATGCAAAAAACTTCCTTAACCGCCTCAGTAAGAAGCTGAGATTCCTTATAAAATCCTCCAAAGCTAGTTACGCAAATAAAATTGCCAAAGATTCCAAGGACAACCACAAGGCATTTTATAGTTATGTCAAGAATCTAAATGGCAATGCTCAGATATGCTCTGAGTTACAACAGAATGGCATTAAATATACTGATCCCAAGGATATTGCCAATATCCTGGCAGATCAATTCAGTGCCAACTTCACCCCCCCTCACCCCCTAAAGGGCCCATCTCAATACCAAAAGATTAACAAATTCCAGTAATCATGGCCACACAGGTAAAAAAACGCACTCTCCAAAGCTAAGAATACAGCAAACATGTGACCAGACGACATCCCGGGCTTTTGACTACATGACCTACAAAATGAACTGGCACCTCACCTAAGTGTCATGTTTAATCACAGCCTCACCTCAGGTTTCGTGCCCAATGAGTGGCGCACAGCTACAATTATCCCACTCCACAAGAGGGGACCCACCTTGGATCCTGGGAACTATCGTCCCATCAGTCTGATGAGCCTGATCTGCAAAGCCATGGAATGCATGGTCTTGGAAATTATAAACAAAGACATTGGCAACCTTCAAACACTGGACCCCACCCAGTTTGGTTTCGTGAAGGGCCGATCTCATCTCCTCAACTTGATTGACTTCTTTGAATCAGTCTCCAGAGCCGTGGAAGAGGGTGAGGCGGTCCACACAGTCTATCTGGACCTCGCCAAGGCCTTCAACACTATCCCCCACTCCAGAATCATAGATAAACTTACTAAGCTGGGTATTAATCCCTACATCACTGAATGGGTTGCCAACTGGCTTACTGACAGAACCCACAGTGTAAAAGTGGCTCCATATCCAGCTCTAGACAAGTGGCATACCTCAATGTTCAGTCCTGAGACAGCTCTTTTTTGGCATCTACTTCTCTGAAGTACAGGCCAACACTAAGGGACTCTGGCTAACAAAGTTCGCAGATGACTGCAAACTGGGAGCCATCATTGAATCCCCAAATTATGTGGATATTCTACAAAAGGGCCTTACAGAAACAGATGCTTGGTGCCAGAGCCATGGGCTCAAGCTCAATGCCAAGAAATGTATAGTTATCTCCTTTGGGAAAAACCATGTACCCATGAATTACCTCATAAGTGGCAGTACACTAAACACCGAAAGTGTGATAAGGGACTTAGAGACACAGGTGGACAGTGGTCTCACCTTCAATAACCACATCGCCACAGCAGTCAGGAAATCCTTCTATGTTGCACACCTCATCACTAAGGGCTTTTCATCCAGAAAAAAGGAGGTCATTGTCCCACTATACTCATCCCTCATTAGACCCATTATTGAGTACAACGCCCCATTTGGTATGTACCTCACAAGACACCTGCAACAGCTGGAAAGACCACAGAAATACCTCACTAAAAAAATCACAGGCCTAAAGCAGATGCCCTATGCTAACTGTCTAAAAAAACTCCAGCTATACTCTGTCGCATATGATCTCTGCTTAACAAACAAGGCTTTGTCAAATCCTGAGCTGATGGACATGCTACACTTAAAGAAATACCAATCCCTCAGAGCCACACACTCCAGGGATCTAAACCTGGTCATCACAATGAACAAACCATGCTGGAGGGATAGGTTCCTGACCCAGAGACTCCTTGTACTCTGGAATAGACTGCCCATATATGTCAAGCAGAGCACTTCTTTGGCCCTCTTCAAAAGGAGCCTTGACGATTGGATGGGAGATAGGAAATTCACCTTGGAGATCACGTCAGTTGCCCTGCTCGACAGGGGACCAGGGAAGCAAATATTCTGGGAAGAAATAGCCAGGGAATTGTTATGACTAGGCTTGTATAGGCCCAAGGGCCAATAGCTTAGTGCCAACCTATGAACCTAATATCATTTGAAAAAGTTTTGACAACCTGCAGCTGTGCTTTCAGTTTTTCATCTGATGAGCTATACAGTTTTAAATCACCGACAAATAGAAGATGAGAAGGCTTTAGACTTTGTGGTTTTCTAGGAGACAAATTCTAGCCATGGTCTAAGCTGCTAACTAAACAGAGGCGATCTCTGCTTAACATACAAGGCCATGTGAAACCCAGAGCTGGTGGACGTGCTACACTTAAAGAAATCCCAGAGCCTCAGAGCCAAATGCTCTAGGGATCTAAACCTTGTCATCACAATAAACAAAACATGCTGGAGGGATAGGTTCCTGACCCAGAGACTCCCCAGACTCTGGAATAGACTGCGCATACATGTCAAGCAGAGCGCCTCTTTGGCCCTTTTCAAAAGGAACCTTGACGATTAGATGGGAGAAAGGAAATTCACCCCAGGGGTCATGTCATTCGCCCTGCTAGACAGGGGTCCAGGGAAGTAAATAGTGTGGGAAGAAATAACCAGGGAATTGTTATGGCTAAGCTTGTATAGGCCCTAGGGCTGATAGCCTAGTACCAACCTATGAACAGCTTAATGGTTTAAGGGCAAGGCAGAACAGCAATGGTGTCAGAGAGTCACCATGGAATATCCCCCTTTGAATTTTTATCCCTGGGATAATAATTTGTCCTTTATTATGGTTTAATCGCAAAGTGGTCTGCCATTGTTTCATGGTCACTGTAACATAGTCGATTAGTGTAGGATGTATCTTATACATTTTTAAGCACTCTTTTATCCATGAATGTGGAATACTGTCAAATTTTTTTTGTAGTTAGTCCATGCCATACTTAGATTCTTCCCCTTTTTATAGTTCTCCACTATGACTTTAACAACAAATGATCCTTTGTTCCATATGACTTTCTTTTATTCCCTTTTGTTCTACTGCCATAATTGCATTTTCTTCTAAATGACTATAAACTCTGTCAGCATCAATTCCTCTGTATAGTTTATATGTTGTTGGAAGGCAAGTTATTGCTCTGTAATTTTTGGGGTAGCTTGCAGGTTCACTCTTAAGTAGGAGCATTGTTTTATCTGTTGTTAGCCAGATTGTTGTCTGTTTGGGGTGTGCATATAAATAGTTCTTACTCATGGCTAGGTCTTTATGCAAAGATGTTAATACTTTTTACCAAATGTTAGGCAGTGCATCTGGGTCTGCGGTTTTCCAATTAGAGGCTTTTCTTAACTTTGTTTCAATCTCTCTGGCTGTTACTTCATCCCATTTTGTATCCTGTACCTTTAAACATCTTATTTTTTCTTTTACTTCTTTTATCCATTTAGTATCTTTGTCGTGTTCCACAGGATGTTCATAGATACGTCTCCAAAATGCATCTGTTTCTTCTTTTTTTGGCGGTCTTTCAATTCCTTTTACCTTGTTTCCCCAATTCTCTATAAAACTTTTTTTGGGTCATCACTAAATTGCCTATTTTGTACTTTTCCTTTATATTTATCGGTGTATCTTCTACGTTTTTACACCTGTGCTGAAAATTTTAATTTATTATTTGCAATACTGCATGATAGATCCTGGTCTGTTCTAATACTGCACACTGTTTGTATCACATCTATCTTTCTTAGCATTTTTGCTGATCTATTCCCTGTTCTATAGTCTTCTAACAGTGACACTTCTTGTCTTGTTTTATATTTTTCTCGATTCGATTCTTGCATGATGGTATTCGATTTCTCCCCTTCGTTTGCCTCACTATCCTGTGCTCTTGTGGTAGAACTTTATCAGTTATTAATTTAGCTGTACAGTAACATATCCTGTTTACTTTGCTATATCACATGGATCTCTATGGACAGTCCTAATTACTGTGTTCATTTATTTTATCAGACCTCTAACTTTTGGGGTTTTATTGCCCTTCTGCAGTCTATTTCTTTCATTGATTTTAATATATCTATGTCCATTAAATCAAACAGCTCTTCCCTGAGTTCATTTTCTTCTAGACTGAAGGCACATCCTTTGTTTTCCACTTTCTGTGGGCATTCTTTAGAAAATTCTGTAGCATTTTCCTGTGGTGCCTTATCTTCAGTTTCATCCTGTGCCATCCGTTGCTTTGTCATATGGGAACTCACTAGCCTATCACTCCTCAACATTGACTGCATCAGAATTTCCTCAGTCTCCTGTTCCTTCCCTTGCTGTCTAGCTTTAAGTGAACACTTGTACTGGTTTCCTGTGGAACGCTCCAAATATCTTGATATTTCACCTGACCAATTGCTTCCTGTTCCACTGGTTTCCCTTAATTTGGATATCCATTGCTCTATCCTGTTGTTGGTGCTTTCTGCATTAGATTTTCTACACTGAATCCTTCACTTTGTAGGTGCTCCATTACCTCAGTTTCTATTTCTTTAACTTTTCCATTACTGATCTCTATGACTTTTCCATTACTGATTTCTACTTTTCCTCTGTCTTCTTATTTTTTGTATTGTAAAGTTTTCCATATCTTTGGTGCTGCTCTTTTTGTATTGGTTAGTTTTGCTTTCTTCTTGGCATAAATATTACACCATATTAAATCTCTTTTTCTTTCCCATGTCCATATTTCTTCTTCAGATGCCTCCTGATCTTCCTGCTTTTCCTTACATTGGGGACTCACTCCATCATGCTATGATGCAGTCTGTGTTAGACTTTCTACATTAAATCCTTCACTCCGCAGACACTCCATAACTTCAACTTCTATTTCTTTAACTTCTATTTTGCTAATCTTCTTTTCCACATTCCATCTTTGTGATATGAATTTTTTATTGTGAAATTTTCCATATCTGGATGCCTTTGCCATTATTTCTCTTTGAATATCTTTGTGACTGCTTTCTCTGTATTAGTTAACTTATTTGCATAAATGTTGCACTATATTAAATCTCTTTCTTTCCCATGCCATGTTTCTTTTTTTATACTTACATAAAAATGTCTAGGTTTTGTTGTTTACATTTTTGCACAGAATATATTCTGTATGGTTCTTATTTTCCTTAAGGATCTGTATCCAAAATCTCTCTCTCTGTTTCTTGAACTTTCCCATTGCTTCATCATCCCCTTCCACTTTAAATTATAATCATCTGCTTGTGTTATGTATGTCAGCCTTAATTGTGTAGCTCTTAAGTCTCCCTTCAAATCAGGTAAACTTAACCCACCTAGCTCTGATGGAAGCATCAATGTACCCACTTGGCTCTTGCTCTGTTTTCTCCTGTTTTGCCACAAATAAATTCCTTCAGTTCTTTATTAATTGTTGTCCACAACTTCTCCTTGGGTTGATAAAAGTATGCATGACCCATACACAGGACTAAAGGGACTAAAAACATTTTCACTGCTTGTGTCTTTCTATCCATATCCATAAATTGGAATTTCCAGTTTCTCAGGTTTTGTATTTTCTTTTGTTTAGCCTCTTCCCACATATCCTTTTTAATCCATAATACTAAATACTACTACTTATCATGTCCCCATAAGTATGGGTATTGCTGAGCCAGTTCTTGTGTGGGTACATAATTTACAGCCATAGCTTTTATCTTTATTAATTTTGTATCATGGAAAGAATTAAAACTATCTCAAAATGTTCCACAACATCTTTTTATGGATTTATCAGGTACAAAATATCATCTGCAAATAATGCCAGCTTTTTCTAAACCATACCATTTATATCCCTATATTTCTGAATCCCTTATTTTCTTTGCTAGTGGCTCTAATAAAGTAACAAAGGGGAAAGAGGGACACCCCTGCCTAGTTCCTCTGTTCAAATACAGCTTATCTGAGAGGAACACTCCCACTTTAATTATTGCCTTCTGTCCTTTATATATCATTCTAATTAACCTTGTTATTGTATCAGGGAACGCAAATATTTCCAATGCCCTACTCATAAAATCCCAGCTTTCTCTGTCAAATTCTTTCTCTGCATCAAGACTCACCAACAACAGTAGTATTTTCTCACATTCTGCTTCCTTTTGAATCATCATTCTTCCATTAATGTTGCCAAAAGTCTGTTTCCCCTTCACAAAGTAATACTGATCCATATCCATCAATTTTGGCAACACCTTCACCATGCTTTTAGCTAGTATATCATAAAAGACATTATAATCATGGTTTAAAATTAAATTGCGTCTATAGGAAGCTGGGTCTGAAGGGTGTTTACCACAACTTTCTTCCAAGAAGTTGGTGCTTTCCCCTCCTTTTACAATACTGTTAAACAAAATCTTCCAAATATGTATCACTTTCCCTCCTAATTTGCTAACCTTCGGAGGAATACCATCTGTTCCTGGAGACTTTCCTGAAGATTGATTTATACCACACTGTTTTTATCTTACCACTTCCCATCTTAACTGTTAGTTATGGATTGTTGTCTACTTCTAACCTTGGAATAATTAAGTCTTCCATGAATATTTCCACTTGCACTCTTTCTTGAGTTCCACATTTCTCTGCTTTATACAATTTTTCATAAAATTTTGGAATATCTCTAAAACCTCTACAGGATCTCTGCATATTATTCTTGTTATAGGTTCCCTGAGTTTGTCAACAACATTTTCATTGTTCTGTTGCTTCAGTCATTGTGCTAAAAGTTTTTCTGCTCTGGAGTTATTTTTAGAAAATAGTTGTTTAACTGCAATCTTTATGTAAATTCTGTCAGAGTTCCTGCTATGGAATTTGCATCTTCATACCAAATATTTTCATAAATTTCTTCAAAGATTATTTATTATTTTGATTTGCATTTATTTATGGGATGGTCCACTGTGCCAAAGTGCCTGTTTTCAGTGGAGGCCTGGGGAGAAAAGCTTCACATATAACACAGTACACATACTATACAGAATATAATAACAAATCTACCCTCTTTGGTTATATTGTCCCTTCTAGGTCCTCTGATGCATCATATATCCTCACTATTGCAAATTAAATTCCAGTCTTCACCTATACATAGTATTCCCTGCTGAAAGCTGATTATTTCTCTCAAAATTTTCTTAAGTTCCATAATAGCAGTTTTCTGTGGAATATAAATACATGCCATTGTAATCCTCCTCCCTTGCCAATAGCCCCTTACTAGTAGCAGTATAGCATTTTTGTTTTGTTTTTTCCCTTCATCTATTACTATTGGCAACTTTCTAGCAATTAGCATAATTACTCCCCGTTTCCTCTGTCCTGGATACTCTGCTGAATATCCATTATGAAATCCTCTGTTTGTCAAATTCACATGGTTATTTCTTTCCAAATGTGTCTCCTGCAGCATCGCTATTTGAACTCTGCATTTCTTATTATAATTCAGTACTATTTATTTTTTATCTCTACTTGTAAGACCATTCACGTTCCAGGATAATGTCAAAGGCATTGTTCTCACCTATTATACATGGAAGTTTTTATGTGTTTTTCCAGCTTTTATGTTACATGCATATACTAATGTTTGGCAGGCTGATGTTTTGTACAGTTGTTTCTTATCTCCATTGGAACCTGTCACATTTTTCAAGACTTTTTGTTTTAATGAAAACCCTCAAACAAAAAACTAAATACAAAATACCCCATCCCCTTTTAACTTAGAACAATCACATAAAACTATGTACATCTTCAAATGATGAAGTTTAACCCTCCAGAATGGAACAGTTGTCCAAATTGATGGCTGCACTTGCAGGCATTATCCATCCTAAAATAAAGGTTAGCCATACAAAAGCGCATGCAACAGCCTGTGCTTCCATGTACACTGACTGCTGCCTGTTCTTTTCTTATCTGTCTTCCCCCTCCCAGATATGAATAACAGATTGTATGCTTTCAGAAAACATTAGCTTTTAGCCCTGTTAACTGCATTAAAGTGTTAAGGAGGTTGTTACCTATTATTCACTTCCCAAAATTTCAAACCTATTTTTTCACTGAACTTCTTGCCATTATATCTTTAAATTTTGCATTTACCTTAGCAAAGAATACTCAGAATTCTCAAAATTAACTGCTTGCACCTGCAGACAACTTGTTTCCATGCAAATGTACTAAGCGATGAGTTTTTGTAAATTCCACTCAGAAAAGAATGCAGAGCTGCGCTCAGCTGCAGACATCTTGAATCCACTAAATATTTGCCAGTGAAAAACAAACACGCTAATATCTGCCTTAATCCCCTTCTCTGTTAATGACCTATTTCTCTTTAACCCTCCAACAACGTACTGCTCTTACTCTTTTCTACTATGCCACCTCACCACTTACTTATCCTCTTTCTCCTCCTACTAGCACTATCTACTTCATACCATATACCTCTGCATTACATAGCATCAACACTGACTCTCTCTAACAACCACCACCCTTATAGCTACCCTCAGACAATTCTGATCTCTCCTCACCTATTTCCTATCTCTCCTACCTCTTATTATTCAATTAAGACGTATCCTAATGTTTCACTTTCCACATTTACAAAACCCATAACTCCATGTAGACTTGGCCTACACTCCTTACTGACTGATTTCACTGGTACACTACTCCTGGATGGCGACATCCACCCCAACCCTGTACCACCCATTGCCACTTCTTACAAGCAAATACCCCCCACCTCAACCCCCTCAACAATGCCCCATATCCACAGTCCCTCTCCTAAATCCCTAAGTATTTTCTCTCTAAATATCCAAAGCACTGTTAACAAAACTACAGACTTGCACTCATGGATTGACCTCAACCCCCCCACACACGTCTTAACCCTCTCAGAAAGCTGTTTAAAACTTCACATCTCTAACTCAGAAATCCTTCCCCAGACTACAATATCTTCCGTGCAGACAGCTCAAATAAAAGAGGTGGAGGTGTTGCTGTCCTCTATTCCAACCAACTTACTCTCTGTCCACTCTCACTTTCCATAACTAGCTTTGCTCCTGCTGAAATACTAATAGTAAACTTTCACCTTAACCCCTATAAAACAATTTGCCATTGTATCCATCTACATCCCTCCCAGCCCCAGGGGACAACATCCCTATCATTGAAAACTTTCTCTCTTGGCTCACCCTAAACATTCCTTACAAAACCATTATACTTGGCGATGTAAATATAGATTGGACCACTCTTTCTTCCTTATTTCCTACTCATAGTATCGGTCTGTACAGCTTTCACCAACTAATATGTTCCCCTACCAGGTACAACAGAAGCTCTAATTCAAGATCTATAATAGAATGGATTCTTACTTCAGATCCTTGTCTCTACCATAACCCCGGCATTCTCCCTAACTCTCTTAAGTGGCCATTCCCCTGTTTATATCCATAGATACTCCCAAAACCCTCCCAGAGAATACCTTTACAGAGAATGTCGTGATCTGACTCACTTCAGTCCAGACAATTTCATCTCTACTTTGTCCAACATAAACTGGTCCTTCCTTAAATACCCCCTCTTAATGATGCTGTAACCTCTTTCAGTACTTTGTTTCTAGATGTGCTAAACTCCATGGCACCTTCCAGGAAAATCCGGGTAAAATCAAAATGTGTTCCCTGGTTAACTAACAAAATCATAAAGCGGATCCGGACTAGCAAAAAACACGTCTTGAATAAAAAACTCAGCTTAAAAAACAGTTTGGCTAGCGTGTAAAAATATTTACAATATACGCTCAACAAGTGGATAGCTTGAACAGCTTAAAAAGCGTGTAAATAGATTTACAATATACGCTCAAAAAAATGAAATAAAAACCAATGAACAAATAAGTAAGCGCTTCCGTTTGTCCTAAATGACAAACTTCCTCTGACAAAAAATACATCATTTCCTTTACATTTTAAACCTTGATGGAATTAGGTATACGTTTTCATTCGCCCATCACACTAATAACTTAATGGCACCCATCTGCTTCTCATAAACATACCAACCCCTATACCAAACAGCAAGTATAAACTAAAACCCTATCAATAACAAATATTAGAATACAAACAAAAACAATGTTTCCGAGCTCCAAAGTGTCCTGCTGTAATATATGACCAGTCAAAAATTGTATAAAAACAGCTGGACACACCACGAGAAGTTCTAATTATTAATTTCTTTTATTCGATACAAAGTATAAAAAGATGTATAAAAGGATAAGCGCTTTCACGTGCTATGTATGCACGCTTCATCAGATCTCAATTGACTCAGAAACTGCTTGCTTTTTAAAATAAGTCACAACCTATGACAAAACTTTCCCAATCAAGGCTTAATTGCCCGTTTAAAGTTAAAGGAGAAGAATAAAAATACGTACATACACATCTCCACTAGCGGAAAGCATTTCATCACTGTTTACATAGTGTAATTAATTAATTTATATACCAAATATATTTAAAAAATTATTTTAAAGCACCTATTAAGATAAAATAAAATAAAATAAAATAAAATAAAATCTTAACCATAAAATATAAGTTGGAATCAATCATGCCAACATAACACTGTAGTGGTCAATTCATCTAAACCACATATCAAGCTGCTCATAATATTTGCAACTATACCCCTGTGCTAATAATTTTGATCACAATAACATTCCTTCTACTTTCAAGTACATATCATATTTGACAAAAGTATGATTGTTTGCTCAAAATGATAATCATTCTGCATTAAATACATATAATATTTGACAAAAATGTATCAAACATTCATTGCTTCCCGCAGCCAAAAATTCAAACGCTGCAATGAACAAGCATACCAAATTTATGAATTGACATCAGGCTATAAAAACCTAGTAACATTATGCTCAAATTCTGCAAGCTGAGACCTCATTCAAACAATTGTTCAACTTCAGTGAATGGCACTACTAGTGCTTCGCAAAAGAGGCCATTCATAATGATCATTATTCGATATAGCTGGAGTGAGCGAAAATGGATGCATGAATATTATATGTCATTCATTATTAACCCTTCCAGCACGAATTAATAATAACATATATATTACTATGTTTAATTACTAAACAATATTCACAATCTGCTGAACTATATTATGTAAATCCTTTTAGGACGCATGTTATATACGGCAAAGAACTGCAGGTAGGTGCCTGTGGGTATCAATGGTGTAAAGACTTGATTCCCCTACTGCATAATGTATACAATTATATAGCTGTAAATCAAAACTGATCAGCCTATTCATCAACTATTATGTTTAGTAAGACTGCCTGCTTGCGCTTGAAAACATATCAAAGTTTACTATATGTCCATGCGCAATCGTCTTCATATATAGCAGCAATGCAAAAACTGTTGACCTTACAGTACTGATGCAATGATATTAAAAACTAAAATGAATACCTTTACAGAGAATGTCGTGATCTGACTCACTTCAGTCCAGACAATTTCATCTCTACTTTGTCCAACATAAACTGGTCCTTCCTTAAATACCCCCTCTTAATGATGCTGTAACCTCTTTCAGTACTTTGTTTCTAGATGTGCTAAACTCCATGGCACCTTCCAGGAAAATCCGGGTAAAATCAAAATGTGTTCCCTGGTTAACTAACAAAATCATAAAGCGGATCCGACTAGCAAAACACGCCTTGAATAAAAACTCAGCTTAAAACAGTTTGGCTAGCATGTAAAAATATTTACAATATACGCTCAACAAGTGAATAGCTTGAACAGCTTAAACACCGTGTAAATAGATTTACAATATACGCTCAAAAAAATGAAATAAAAACCAATGAACAAATAAGTAAGCGCTTCCGTTTGTCCTAAATGACAAACTTCCTCTGACAAAAAATACATCATTTCCTTTACATTTTAAACCTTGATGGAATTAGGTATACGTTTTCATTCGCCCATCACACTAATTAATGACACCCATCTGCTTCTCATAAACATACCAACCCCTATACCAAACAGCAAGTATAAACTAAAACCCTATCAATAACAAATATTAGAATACATTAAAATAAGGAAAACGTGTATAAAAATAGTATACATGTATATTATATAATCTAGGTTAAGACCATGTATATATGTTCTATACTATTATAATAGAGGCAACCAAACCTGTATGTCTAAAATAATGCATGTGTATATGCATATATCAAATTCAAGTGAAACCCAATGAATAAATATAAATATTTAATGTAGGAACTAGATTTTAACGTTCAGGGGCTTTAAGTTTAAAAACACTTCCCAACGATAGCATACCATTTAAACCTGGCCAGAAATGTGCACCTAAATGAATTTGCCACTTTAGCTCCCTTTCCTCAAGAATTAATTAATTGCCATGCACCTCCCTTACTACTACTTTTTAAGTTATCCAACACAAAAAATCTAAATGAATGTGTGCTATATTGAATAATATGTTTTGCAAGTGCATTTGTATCACTGCCATATCTAATAGCTGTAATGTGTTCTCCTATTCTTTCTTTTAACTTGTGCTCCGTTTTCCCTATGTAAAAACAAGTACAGTGGGTACATAGAGCACAATAAACAACTTTGGTGGTATCACAATTGAACTTTCCCATTATATTAATGTGACAGTTATTGATGGCTATAGAATTTATTTCTAAAATACATTTACAAAACTTGCATCTACTGTATTTAAACATGTAACCCCTGGTTTTAGATGTAGAACTAGCTTCAAAGCATTTTTTGAGGTTGTGACCCTTCCTGTAAACAATAGCTGCAAATCCACCAATTGTATTTCTTACCAATGGGTCATTTAACAATAAGGGACAATTTTTTACCAAAATATTCCTAAGTAATAAAACTGCTTACAAAATTATTTTTACTTTTGTTATCATCATAACAGTTAGTCCTATATTCATGGAAATTATTCAAATTTTGATTAAATACATTTATACTTGATGTATTATTTGTTCCCATAATGGTAGTTTCACCAACGGATGGCATGAGAGTACTGTCTAACAAAAGGGGACTGAAATGTCCATTTTCTCTTTTTTGGATGACTTCTTCCATAATATCATAGATGTTCTTCGTCTTCCCTTGCTGCAGTCCTGACAATTGGGGTATAGTCCGCGTCCCAGTCGGCCCGAATACCAGAGTATAAGGCTGACGTCGGTCATGGCGCCTTAGACTGACGCCAGTACGTCAGGGTACTAATGCGCATGACCGACGCCATTTCCTCAGTCTTTTTTGCCGCATGGTCCGATGCAGAAGCAATTTTGCGAGTGCAGGTTGGCGTTCTGAGATTTTCCGAAACCGGAGTTTCAGACTGAATACAGAGTTGGCTAAGTAACCCGTTGGGAACATTTTGGTTTTTCTTGCCTCAGTATTTAACCGGATGTCAGAAAAAGTGAATAACTGTATTTCTTGTGGGAAGCAGATACCGCATAGGGATTATCATACTTTGTGTATACCTTGTTTAGGGCCTGAGCACGACGTTGTTGGTTGCCGCTCTTGTGCTAGATTTAACAAGCGCACTATTAAGAGGAGGCTTGATTGTGCTAGGTTAGTGTTTGGGAAGCGTTGTAATTATACTATGCCGTCGGATACTCCGACGCCCGCTTCATCTAAGAAGCGCAAGGACAAAACAGTGAAGTCTAGGGGTGAGGAACCGCAGTCCCGGACGTCGGTCCTTTAGAAGGCTCAGGGAGCCAGAGGTTTTGCCAGGAGTCTCTATGGAGTCTCAGGCAGATACTTTACTGTTACAGGATGTGCCCTCTCAGGAGGTAGGCCAGGCTGAGGGGCTTCTCAGGCAACTGTTCTTCCCTCTCTTCCCAAGGTAGTTAGGGCCTCTCCTTCTGTTGCCAAAGCTTCTTTTAGAGGAAGGCCAAGTTCAGCTTCTGTAGGGGCTTCTCCTAGCATTTCGGCTCTGTGCCTAAGAAACATATGCTTAAAATGGCAGAAGATTTGATTACTCTGATTAGGGGTTCTATGCCCCACCTGATAAGAGGCCTAGGGTGGAACAGGAGTTTGATAGTTTTGAACAGTGTTCACAGGCTTCAGAGTCTTCTGTGGAAGACTTGCAAGAGTTTCCTACTTATTCTGATTCTGATGTGGATGATTCCACTCCTTCAGCTTCTCCTCCTGAGGATTTTTCATTTTCAGAGACTCTTCACTCCATGAGGGAGCACTTTAAATGGGAAGGCCAAGATTACTCTGACTCCAGAAAAGGCTTAGGGAATTCTTGTTTTGCCTCAGCATAGGCCCTTAGCTATTCCTCCGGTGTTGAATGTGGTGGAGGATGTTTTGCAGAGGCTTCTCTGAACCCTGATTCTTGCCTCCTGCTCCTGTTAAGCCTGATAGGTATTATAGGGTGCCCAAGCTCATAAGTATTTGTTTAAGAGTCCCAGGGCGGACCCAGAAACTGTTTCTCAGGGGCCTAAAGGTGTTAAAGCTTCTGTGGTTAAAAATCCTGTACCCTCTGATAAAGAGGCAAGGGCTTTGGATAGGTGGGGTAAGAAAGTATATACTTCTTCCACTCTAGCCATGAGGGCGTTGAATTGTCAATTTCATATGCTGAAATATCAGAATTATCTCCTTTCACAATTGAAATCTAAGGTGGATGCTTTGGCGGAAGGTATTGAGTGTAAAGAATTGCTGGATTTGGTTCATGTGTCTGAACAAGTGGGTAAGCATTCTTTGCAGTGTGGTTTTGATGCGGTTCAGGCCTCCTCGAGGGTGGCTGCTACTAGTTCTGTTCTTCGCAGACATGCATGGTTGAAGGATCAGAATTTAGCTGAGCATGTTAAGACCAGGATTTTGGATGCTCCTTTACAGTCTGATGTGTTGTTTGGACCGCCTGTGGAAGCAGTTTTAAAGAAAATGGAGGACAAAGCTAAGTCTATGCAGACTGTTAAAGATTTTTTGCAGGTGCAGCCTCCGAAGTTTAGTAGAAATTGGCCTGCTAAGGGGTGGACGTATCCTGCTTATGGTTCCCAGTCTAGGGGTAGGTCTAGACGTGGTAGGGCAGGGCTCAAGGTTCGTTTAGGCCTAGATCAGACAGTTCACCTGCTCAGACTTCTGGTGAGGGCAGGGGTCAGTCCTTCGTAAGCAGAACCAATGACCTGCCTTTTCAGCTGCCAGTGGACTCTCGTCTGGCAGCTCCTTTGGGAGGAAGATTGTCTCTTTTCAAAGAAAATTGGGATTTAATCACTCAAGACAGATGGGTGTTGGATATCATTCATCACGGGTACAGATTTTATTTCCACACAATGCCCCCTTTCAAAGGCATGCCAGATGTTCCTCCTCCACAAAGAAAAGAGGCTCACAAGCAAGTTTTTCAGTTACTCCAGATAGGGGCTATTCAGCCAGTCCCTGTGTCAGAAAGGGGCTTCGGATTTTATTCTCGCCTGTTCCTAGTACCAAAGAAGGGACCCACGTGGAGACCAATTTTGGATTTATCTATCCTCAACACTTATCTGGACATTCCCAAGTTCAAGATGTTGACGTTACAGCAACTGTTACCTCTGCTGGGCAAGGATCACTGGATGGTAACTTTGGATCTCAAGGAAGCTTACCTTCATGTGCCCATAAGGCTAAGTTGCAGAAAGTATCTGCGGTTTCGAACTGAGATTTTCATTATCAGTTCTCTGCATTGCCCTTTGGCTTATCTACTGCGCCCAGAGTATTCACAAAGGTTCTGGCTCCAGTGATAGCTTACTTCAGGCTTCAAGGCATTCAAATTTATCCTTACTTGGACGACTGCCTGATTCTGGCTCAAGAAAAGGAACACCTTCTACAGCATCTGGAATATGTCATAGCAGTGCTAAGATGCCTAGGGTATTCTGTGAACGAAATAAAGTCCAGTCTAGTACCCTCTCAAGACATGTGCTTTCTGGGTGTGAGACTGAATACAGCAGCCCAGATGGCCTTTTTAACCCCGGACAAACAAAAGAGTCTGTCACTTTACTTCCACCAACTATCTCATCAGTCCGTGCTGACTGCAAGGACAGTCCTTCAAGCATTAGGGTTCATGGCATCTTGTATTCTGGTGCTTCCCAATGCCAAACTGCATATGAGGAAGCTGCAATGGTATCTCAAAATGTATGGACACAGCACTGCCAAGATTTGGACACTGTCATTCAAATAATACCTTGCCTTCAAAAGGAATTCTTGTGGTGGGCTCAGGAATGTCACCTAAACAAGGGACTCTCTGTGACCCGCCAGAGGCGAGTCAGATTTTAACGACAGATGCCTCGGACACTGCTTGGGGAGCTCATCTAAATGGAAAGTGGATACAAGACAAGTGGCCTGCCAGACTACAGCATCTACATATCAACATGAAGGAGATGTTAGCAGTCCAGTTTGCATTGATGGCGTTCAAGGAGTTACTTCTTCCAGGGCAGGTGTTGATTCTGACAGACAACACAACTGTCATGTGGTACATCAACAAGCAAGGGGAACACATTCTTATCCTCTATGCAGGCAAGCAATGATTTTATGGGAGACTGCGTTAAGCCTGCAACTGACTCTTCAGGCAAGGTTTCTGCCAGGAGCACAGAACTCCCTAGCAGATGTATTAAGCAGACAAATCATGGATCCCCACGAGTGGAAACTGGATCTTCATGTATTTCAGAAATTGACAGTGTCATGGGGAACTCCAGACATAGATCTGTTCGCTTCTCCACTAAACCACCAGCTGCCAAAGTATTGCACAAAGGGGTTTCATCACACAGCTTGGAAAGTGGATGCTCTGTCTTTCAGTTGGAAAAACCTTCATGTCTATGCCTTTCCACCTCTACCTCTTCTTCCAAAGGTATTACTAAAGGTCAGACAGGACAGGCCAAGGATGATTTTGATAGCTCCAGATTGGCCTCGGCAACACTGGTACCCACTTCTAAGGAGTCTTGTAAAGAAGCCTCCATGGCCTTTACCTCTGATTCCTCATCTGTTATCTCAGAAGGACGGTCATCTGCTCAATGTCAAGCTTCAAACTCTTCATCTCACAGCCTGGCATATTCTGTGTTGAAGCATGGTAGGTCTCAGCTTCCTCAACAAGTTTTAAATGTGATTATGGAAGCTAGAAGGCCTAGTACTAGGAGAGTGTACGCAGACAAATGGAAGAGATTTTTATTTTGGAGTACAGCAAAGAATTTGGAGATTTCAGAGCCTAATTTGAGTGTGGCTCTTCAATATCTTACTGAATTATTGGACAAAGGTTTGTCTTTCTCTTCCATAAAGATTCATGCTGCAGCAATTTCAGCTCACTATGATTGTGACCCACCTTTGTTTTCGCATCCTTTGTTCAAGCAGTTTCTTAGAGGGGCAAAGAATATAAGACCCCACGTAGAGCTCCTACTCCTGCTTGGGATCTCAATTTTGTGTTGGAAAAACTTACTCTACAACCTTTTGAGCCTGCAGCTACTGCTGAATTGAAATATTTGTCATGGAAGACTGCTTTTCTGTTGGCTATTACTTCTGCAAGAAGGGTATCTGAGTTGCAGGCCCTTATGGCAGTAGAGCCCTTTTTGATTTTCCATAAGGACAGGGTATCATTACGCACTAATCCTTCCTTTATGCCTAAGGTGGTTTCTAGTGTGGCTTTAAACCAAACTATTCATTTGCCTATGTTTTTTGCAGATCCTCAAAATAAAGGGGAAAAGATTTTGCACACTTTAGATGTACACAGGCAATTGCGTTATTATTTGAGCAGGACTAAAGATTTTAGGCAGTCTCAGCAGTTACTTGTTTCTTTTGCTTTAAGTTCACAGGGCAAGCCTGTGTCAAAACAAACTATTTCTAGGTGGATTGGCTTTTGCATTGCATTTTGTTATTCCCATCATGGCAAAGAGGTTCCAGCTGGGATTAGGCCTCATTCCACTAGGGCTACTGCCACTTCAACAGCATTTCTAAGGGGGGTGGCAACTAAGGATATTCTGGAAGCAGCTACTTGGAGTTCAGTGCATACTTTCTCTAGGCATTATCACCTGCCTATATACTCTAAGACTAGAGCTGGTTTTGCCACAGCTGTTTTACAAGGCATGTTGTCAGCTCCTGCTACTTTATAAATTGCCAGCCTCCCTTACCTCTGCTTTGGGATTCTACCCAATTGTCAGGACTGCAGCAAGGGAAGACGAAGAACATAGTACAGTTTTGTACCTACCATAAATGTAGATGTTCGAGGATTCCCTTGCTGCAGTCCAATTTACCCTCCCTCCTTCCCCTCTGTGTTTCAGGGTGGTTGTGTAGGTGAGTTTACATGCTTATATTTTGTGTATATATATTACTGTATATATTGTACATGTTTTTTGGTGCAGGTTGTTTTTGGGACTTGTCTTTTTGGGTCTTCTGACATCTGGGGCAAGAAAAGACTGAGGAAATGGCGTCGGTCATGCGCATTAGTACCCTGACGTACTGACGTCAGTCTAAGGCGCCATGACCGACGTCAGCCTTATACTCTGGTATTCGGGCCGACTGGGACGCGGACTATACCCCAATTGTCAGGACTGCAGCAAGGGAATCCTCGAACATCTACATTTATGGTAGGTACAAAACTGTACTTTTTCATTAAATCACATTCCTTTAAGAAACTATCCCATCTAGTAACCATATGGGCCGCTCTCACAAACTGCCCTTTTAATACTGCCCTCTTTTGTGTCTTTCAAGATTTAAAATGTAAAGGAAATGATGTATTTTTTTGTCAGAGGAAGTTTGTCATTTAGGGCAAACGAAACCGCTTACTTACTTGTTCATTGGTTTTTATTTCATTTTTTGAGCGTATATTGTAAATCTATTTACACGCATTTTAAGCTGTTCAATCTATCCACTTGTTGAGCGTATATTGTAAATATTTTTACACGCTAGCCAAACTGTTTTTTAAGCTGAGCTTTTTATTAAAGATGTGTTTTTTGCTAGTCCGGATCCACTTTCTGATTTTGTTGGTTTGGATTTCTACATTCGTTGCTCGTTTTGACTCCCTGGTTAACTAAGCAAACATGCTCTATCATGCATCAGAGGGATGCTGGCTGGAAAACTTGGGCCAGAAATAAAACTCCTCCCTTACTCCAAAGCTACAAGAAACTTAGAAACAGGTGTAAAAAACTAGCTATCTGAGAGAAAAAAACTTTCTTTGCCTCCAGCCAAAGTAGCCCATATAACAACCCTAAAAAATTTTGGTCTGCAATAAATAAAATCCTCCACCCTGGTAATCCTCCTACCCCCAACCCGTTCCCTCTCAATACTGCCTCAGAGACTGCTGTTCTTTTAAATAACTACTTTATTGAAACAATCCAAAAACTAACTCCAAGTAGCTCTACTGTCTCCTCTCTACCTTTACATCCCAGTCCTCCTTCCTCCAGTACATTCTCCCTGCAACCAGTACCTATTGCCTTCATCAAATACCAACTAAATAAACTTAAGCCATGCTCTCCCTCTGTTGACTATCTACTTTTCTGCTTTCTTAAAATTGCTGCCAATTCTATTGCCTACCCTGTCTCTATCCTTATTAATCATTCTATTACTAAATCTCTTGTCTCAGATGTATGGAAATGATTCTACACAATCCCTCTTCACAAAGGTGGAAACTCCACTGACCCATCCAACTGTTGTCCCATTGCTATACTATCCCCCCTTTCCAGAATTCTGGAAAAGTGTGTCCACACTCAGCTACTTAAACACCTGCTAGATAATAACCTCTTTACTCCCACCCAACACGGCTTCAGACCCCACCACAGTACATCAACAGCTCTACTCTCATTCACCCAAATAGTAGCAGAAGCCCATGACAACAATGTACTATTTTTCTGCTTATTCCTCGACCTCTCCAAGGCATTTGATACTGTCACTCACTCTAAACTGATAACTAAACTCTCTGACCTTCATTTCTCCACCACCCCCTTTAAGCTGGTTTTTTAGTTACTTATCTAATAGAAAACAATCTATATGCTGGAAAACTGTCACCTCCCTGTTTCTTCCTGTTAACATGGTGTCCCCCAAGGCTTTATATTGGGTCCTCTTTTGTTCAGTATTTTTACTAACAGTTTATCCTCTGCTACCAACCTCTCTACACTGTTACAATATGCCGACGACTCGACCCTTATTACCACTGCCCACAGCATCCCAGAATTCCTTGCTCTTACCCAAGGCACTTTTACATTCATCAAAACCTGGCTCACTGATAATCAACTAATTCTAAATTAAAAAAAAAAAAAACTAAACTTCTACTTTTCCTTCCTAAAACACTGGCAAGACACAAATCCACTTTCTCTATTACCTCCCTCAACAATACCACTGTTAGACCAGAACCCCATACTAAATTACTTGGTGGTGTAATTGACGATGAATTAAAATTCGACATACATATCCATCATTGAATAAAAAAAATAAAAAAAACACCAGAAACTTGGTCTCCGGTACTGTAGCCACAAACTGCTTTCACCCTGCAGCAAACCCTCCATGGCCCTCTCTCTCCTATTACCCTGTCTTTTGTGTGCAGCTCCAGTTTTTACTAACCTTCCGTCTTCACTTCTGTCTAGAGCAAACATACAGTAAAATAGCTAGATTTGCCTCTAATCTCCCTTACAAATCCCACTACTGCCTCGCCCTTAAATCATTACAATGGCCTGAATTCCCTAAGCAGTTGTTTCTTTCTCAACTGCATATCACACTCAGTTCTTTATAATCCCACTTCCTGTCCCTCCATCTCTAATATCGTATCTCTATATAACCCCCAACATCAATATTGTACATCTGACAAATATTTTCTTGACATTTACAAACCGTCAAAAAATATCAGAAAGCCCCTATATAAATATTCTGTAGCTCACACCTGGAACTCCCTTCCACTTAAAATAAGAAGTGTCCCCCATAACTTCCATTTCAAACTACAACTCAAACACTACCTTCTTAAGACCTGGTCCTGCCCTTGCCAAGCTCTGACCTGATCTCTAACCAATTTCTTCCTAAATTCTACTTTTGATTACTTAAGTTTTTCTCTCTTTTTATCCGCCTTTCTTTCTTGCTCTTCTTTACAGTATGTCTACAATCAGGTTCTTGTAAATATTCCTACTCGGGGATTATCCTGCCGCTATTGGATTGTATTTTTTGAAATTTATATATAAATATATTGTCTTTGTTTATTTCATTTTATGTAAATGTTTCTTGTCAATGTTACTGTTGTCATTTTTAGTCTTTGTATTATTTACTGTTTTTTTTAGCCTGTCTGTGATTGTAATTGGAACTTTTCTCCCCAGGTCTCCACTGAAAATGGGCCTTTGGCTCAGTTGGACCAACCCAGTTAACAAATGACAATAAATAAAAAAAATAAAATAAAATAAAAAAAAATCACTTGGAGACATCAAAAGATCCCTGACTATAGGTCTTCCCTTCTCCCTGCCTGGTCCCAAAGTAGTCCTTCGTAAACAGATGCCTTGGACTTAGCTTGGGGAGAAGTGTCAAGGGTGGTAAAAGTGCAAGGTCTCTTGGAAACGATAGAGCAAAATACATAAACATAAAAGAACTGCTAGCTCTTATGATGGCTGTCATCTCTATGAATCATCTTTCATGCCAAGACCTTTTTGGGTAATTACAGAAGATACCACAGTGATGTAGCACATGAAATAGGCAAGGGTTACCAGATCTTACCCTCTCTACACACTAGCCATGTTGGCATGGGATATAGCTTTGCAGCACAATCTCGCTTTTACAGGCATCTTTGCATTTTATCAGAGCAGAATTGTGTGGCAAAAGAACAGAGGAGGACAAAGGCAGTCCCTCATGAATGGAAACTAGATCTGGGGGATCTTCCAAGATTTGATCCATCTGTGGGGAATTTCTCAGGCAGATCTTTTTGCCTCTTGTCTATTAACAGTCATTTGGCAGAATTCTATTCCAGGACTCCATGCAAGAAGTTCTGGAAGACAGATACATTTTCTTTTCCCTGGATAGAAATGTTCGTGTATGCTTTTTCACTATTTCCACTTATATCCAAGGTACTTCTGAAGATTCAGAAGGAATCCCAAAGATCATTGTGGTGACTCTGTTGTGGCCCAGGCAACATTTTACTTTCTTTGGAAATAGCCAGGGGCAGTTACTACAAGCTTCATCACAGAGTGGATTTACTCACACAAGAACAGGGGTGCTTGATGCGTCCTGACCCCAAACTGCAAATGACTGCCTGGATTATAGGGTCTTAATACCTTTTAGGCACCAATTTACTGAGGACATGAGGTACTGTTGGCAGCAAGAATGACTGCTACTAGTCAAATGTAACAAAATGGAAATTTTTTTTCCTAGTTGTCACCAGCAAAATAACAAGCACCCATTCATGGCTAGTGTTTCTTTTGTTTTACAGTGTTTGTGTGAGTTAATGTCCTATGGAGAGCTTATCTGAACAATCCTGTCTTGGTTTGTGATTGATTGTGGTGTTATCTGGTAAGAGGAGTTTTATTTGCCTTTATATTTTACATTGGTTATAAAAAGTGTACACACCACTGTCAAAATGCCAGTTTTTTGTGATATAAAAAAATGAGACCACAGTAAATAATTTCAAAACTTTTCCCACTTGTAATGTGACCATAATCTGTACAATTCAATTGAAAAACAAACAAATCTGTTTGTTAGGGGAAAAATTAAAAAAAAACTTACAATAAGCTGGTTGCATAGGTGTGCACACCCTTAAACTAATACTTTGTTGAAGCACCTTTTGATTTAATTACAGCATTCAGTCTTCTTAGGTAGGAGTCTTATCAGCATGGCACATCTTGACTTGGCAATATTTGCCCAGTCTTCCTTGCAAAAGTGGTCCAAATCTGTCAGATTGCGAGGGCATCTCTTGTGCACAGCCCTCTTCAGGTCACCCCACAGATTTTCTATTGGATTTAGGTCTGGGCTCTGGCTGGGCCATTCCAAAACTTTAAATGTTAAGTTGTCAATCTCGCCTTCATTCTTGCTTGATGGGTTCGGAGCCGATCCTCGGCTCCGACTCGGCACTTTGCTAAGCTCGAGAGTCACTTTTACCAGCTCGAGGCAGCCCCATATCCCATGATGCAAGGCGGTAAGTACCCAGATCTCGTTTGCCGCTTCGCTGATGAGGTCCTCCTTTTGCCAGCTCCTGGTAAGTGTTAGTTTTAAACTACTAGTTGCCCCTAAAATTTAATAATATTCACTTTTCTTTAGAATACTTTCATTTTTACTTAATTGTAAGCCCATTTCTGACTAAAATTATTTTCCTTCCTCTTCTTTTAGTCAGGCCTTCATTCCCCCCCCCCCTGTTAGGGTGTGTTTGTGAGAGGTTAATTATTGTTTAATAGATAATCTTTAGTTGTCTGATTGGGACTGTGTGTGTGTGTACTGTTTTGTGTACAACCATGTCCAAAGAGCAAAGGGTCTCAGGCTTTAAGAAGTGTGACTCGTGCTGTCAGAAGATGTCTCTGACAGACGGTCACACTTCTTGCTTATATTGCCTGGGACCTCTCCACCTGCAGGACTCCTGTGCAATTTGTCATTCCTTTAGCCAGAGAGTCCTGCAGGAGAGGAGAAATAAGTTGATTTTAAGGGGTCTCCTTAAACCGGAGGGCTCTCCGGCCAAATCGGCTCCTAGCAAGACTTCTAAGTCTTCCAAGGCCCAGGCTTCTGTATCTAAGCTGGTGGCCTTGGCTCCAACTCCTTCGGAGTCGAAATCGGCTCCGGCTGGAGCCGATCCTGTCTTGCCAAAATCTTCGGCACCGATGGCTATCTGTGCCGATACTGCTATGGTCATCTTGGTGTCGGCTCTGACTGGCTCCGACCACCATGTGGCTCAGGCTTCGGTGTCGGCGCCGACTGGCTCCGACACTGTTACTGTTATGTCTGTATTGGCTCCGGCTGGAGCCGATGCATCAAAACTTTCATTCGGAGCCGAAAAGTCTTCGGCTCCGTCTGGATCTGTGGCTTCTTCGGCTCCGATGGTTCCTTCGAGGAAGAGGTCCAGGTCCCCTTCCTTGGAACCGATACTTTCGGCTCCGGCCTCACCTCTCCTTTCGGAGCGGAGCCATCGGAGCCGATCATCTAGGTCGTCCAGGCTTTCAGACCATAATTTAGAGAGGGTGGTAAGTAGATTGTTGAAATCACAGGCACTGGCCCAGATGCTTCATAGTCCGTCTCAACAGACGACTATTAGTCCACACCCTCTTCAAGTTCCTCCTTCGACTCTACCTCAGAGTTTGGAGCTGGAGTCTCGGGATAGTTACTGCTATGGCTGAGGGGCAGATACCCCCCCCTTCTGCACCCTCGGCATCTACTCTTATCTCCTCTTCGAGACCTTCCTTGGAGGGATTCGGTGGGCGGGCTTCCCTGGTCTCCTCCGAGGGGGCGAGTGGCATCGGACCCTTGTCCGACCCCGCTCTTCCCCTTGGAGCCTCGGCCTTGGTGAGCTCGGCTCCGACATCTGCCTCAGAGCCTTCCCTTCGGTGGGCCGGAGTCCCGGTTTCTTGAATGGGTTCTCTCGGATCTCCCTGGGAGGGGGGCCTTTGAGGTGATGAAGAGTGTGCTGGCCACTGGGCTCAGCCAGCAGTCTATTCCCTTAGCTCCTCCCTCTACAGTGCCTGTCGATATCTCTTCCATCTCTCTTGCTCCCGGACCTAGAGATCCACCGCCTCAGGTTTCCCCACTGGGAATAACCCCTCTTCCGAGGATTCTCCTGACCAGTCAGGAGATCCTCCGCGCAAGAGGACTTGTAAGAGGAAACACCTAGACTCCCCTGAGTCTATCACTTCAGATACCGACTTAGATGAGTCGGAGGGATCCCCAAGATCCCCCTCTGAGGATGTCTCCTTTTCAGACTGACTAGAACTCCTAAAACAGAGGGGAAACTGGCCCTCCACAAATCCCTCTGAGGATGAGTCTGTATACCTAGAGGCGTTTGGATCTCGGCCCTCCACCTCCTGGGTGTCTCCGCCTTTCGACCCCCTTATGGAAGTTATTGCTCGAAAGGCTTGGGCTGCTCCTGACTCTGTAGAGCCAGTTCTTAGGAGGCCGTCTAAATTTATTACAGCCCCTTCGGAAAAGCAATTCCTTACGAAAGGTGTCCCTGTTGATGCCATGGTGGTGGCGGCTGCCACTAAGAAGGAACTTGCAGATCCTTCCGTACCAGTCCATCCTCCTAATAAGGATTCTAGGACCATGGATAGGTATGGCAAGCGGATGTTCTCTTCAGCGACCTTTGCTATGCGCTCGCTGAACTACTTATGTCACTTCACCAGACTCCAAAGGGACATCCTTAAGGAACTAGGTGAAGTAGTGCAGGATCCTACGGCTGCAGGGGCGAAAGAGAAAATTGCTTCTCAGCTAGGAATCCTTAATTCTATAGCTAACTCCTCCATGCGACTAATATCATATGCAGCAGATGGAGCGAGTAGAGCCGCGGGTACAGGAGTGGCTCTTAGACGTCAATCCTGGATGCGGCTCTGTAATTTTGCAGATCCCTTTAAGGCGTCCTTCACAAACTCTCCCTTTGATGGGTCAGCTTTGTTTGGCCCTCAAGTGAAGGATACATTGACCAGGTGTGAACAGGACGGCAAGACTCTTTCTGCCGTGAGTCCGTTTTCCACCCCTTCTAGACCTTACCCCAAAGGACAGAAGGGTGGAAAGATGTGGTTCCGCAAATTCCAAGGAGTCACGCCGGATACACGTGGTCAGTTTACCCCTAGAGGCAGAGGGGTAATAACAGACGCTGCTCTAGAGGCAGAGGGGTCCACAAAACCAGGGAAGCAGAGAGCCTCTCTCTGACAAGCCCTTCCAGCATCCCTGAGATGTTGCCCGACTGTCCATCCTTGGAGGCAGTCGGGGGAAGACTATCGCTGTACCCAGAAGCCTGGCGTTCCCTCTCTCAAGACAGATGGGTACAGTCGATTATATCCGAGGGTTACAAAATTCCTTTCGAGGAAAGTCCTTTCTCTCACAAAATTCCCTTCCAGATGTACCACCGGTCTAAGGGAAGTTGCAGAGTTAGAAGTATTAAAGCTTCTACAAAAAGAGCCATTCAGCCAGTTACAACAGACCATTCAGAGCCGGAATCTACTCGAGATTCTTTTGGTCCCCAAAAGACGGGAGACTGGAGACCAATATTGGATCTCAGCAGACTCAACAAGTCTGTGAGAAAGACAAGATTCTGAATGGTCACACTTCAGTCAATTTTGCCCTTCCTAGAGAAGGACAACTGGATGTGCTCAATAGATCTTCAGGACGCGTACTATCACATAAAAATTCACAGACGCTCCAGAAGGTTTCTCCGCTTTCGGCTGGGGTCCAGTCATTTTCAATTCAGAGCCCTGCCCTTTGGTCTCACTACAGCCCCCAGAGTGTTCACCAAATGTATGGCAGTGGTCACGGCTCACCTGAGACGTCAAGGATTCCAGGTGTTTCCGTATCTCGACGACTGGCTCCTTTCAGCCACCACCAGGCATCAACTTCTTCAAGCCAGGGATTACACACTAAATCTCTGCACTCAATTAGGAATTTCGATAAACTACGAAAAATCCTCCTTATTGCCCTGCCAGTCTATTACCTTCATAGGCGCAAACTTAAACACTGTTCGGATGTCAGCAACCCTCACAGACCAAAGAATCTCAGATATACAAAGTCACGTGAGGATCATCCTTGCCAACAAAAAGGTGCAAGCCAGAATGGTTCTGAAGGTGTTGGGACTCATGGCTGCGGCTATTACCCTTCTTCCCCTGGCCCGCTTCTACATGCGTCTGCTTCAATGGATGTTGTTCACTCAGTGGTCTTACCAACAACTTCCAATGTGTCACCAAATCCTGGTGACACAAAATTGCAAGAATCATCTTTCATGGTGGATTACTTCCCCCCCAGATTCACCAAGGCAGACCCCTTTGTATTCCCGGCCCCGGTAGCCACTGTCACTACGGACGCCTCCCTGATCGGGTGGAGGGGTCATTATCAGGGCAGGATGGTTCATGGGACGTGGCAACCATTCGAATACCACCTGCACATAAATGTCCTAGAGATGAGAGCAGTGCTTTTAACGTTGCAAGCCCTCAACGACTTTCTTCCCTTGGGAACAATTGCAGTTCACACAGACAACATGTCTGTAGTATGGTATATCAACAAACAGGGCGGAACCAAGTCCTACCCCTTGTGTCGAGAAGCTCTCAGACTTTGGCAATGGGCGATCTCCTCTCATCGGTTTCTGGTAGCAACGCATATCCCTGGGAAAACCAACATTCTAGCGGACAGGTTGAGCAGAGCTATTCTCATGCCTCACGAGTGGTCTCTCAAACAATCTATAGTGGAGGAGATTTTTCTAGAATGGGGCCGCCCATGTTGCGATCTTTTTGCTACTCCCCAAAACAGCAAATGCCCAGACTTCTTTCTCTCTTCCCACTGTCAGGCCATCCCCCCAGAGACGCTCTAACCCAGGATTGGCCCCAGGGACTTCTTTATGCCTTTCCTCCATTTCCGCTGATTCCACAAGTACTCCAGAAAGCCACCGTTTTGAGAGCCAAAATGATTCTCATTGCTCCCTATTGGCCTCGACAAATTTGGTTCCCGTTCCTCCATCGTCACCTTTTGGTGCAGCCGTGGCATCTGGACCCAGTGCCAGACCTTCTGATTCACCAATCGGGTCAGCTGCACCGGTCTATCCCTTCTCTCAACCTCACAGCATGGTTGCTCCCCTTCCTTCCTTAGCCAGGCTTCCTATGATCTCTAATCCCATTAGGGATATCATAGTGGCTTCCCTAAAATCCTCTACTAGAAGGATTTATACCATCAAATGGAAACGCTTCTCTTGTTGGGCAAGAGCTAAAAATATAGATCCTTTTACTGCCCCTGTTCAAGCAGTCTTGGATTTCTTAGCGGAAATCTTTCACGCGGGCTCTTCATCTTCCACTGTCAAAGTTCAGTTGGCTGCTATCTCAAACTTTCATGTTGGGTTTGCAGATCACAACATTATGTCCCACAGGCTTTGTAGAGCCTTTCTAAAAGGAATATTTCTCCTGAAACCTCCAGTCAGGAGTCCTCCTCCTCAATGGGACCTAAATCTAGTGCTGACATCCTTGATTCTTCCTCCCTTCGAGCCAGCTGTTTCATGTTCCCTGAAATTTCTTTCATGGAAAACACTCTTCCTTGTTGCTATTACCTCGGCAAGGAGAGTGTCTGAACTTCATGCTCTCTCTGTTCGTCCCCCTTATTTGGTCTTCCACAAAGACAGGGTATCCTTGAGAACTAATTCGACCTTTTTGCCTAAGGTCGCCTCGAAAAATAATTTGAACCAGTCTATTGACCTACCTGTATTTTTCCCAAATTACTCAAACAGATCGGAACAAAAATTACATTATCTTGATGTTCACTGCCAACTCAGATATTATTTGGACAGAACAAAACAATTCAGGAAATCCGATCAGCTCTTTCTTTCTTATGCTGATAACAAAAAAGGCCTTCCTGTCTCCAAAGTGACCTTATCTAGATGGCTTTCTTCTGTCATCTCTGAAATCTATCAGCTCAGGGGAAAACAGCTGTGCTCAAAACCTAAAGCGCATTCAACCAGAAGCTTAGCCACTTCCACAGCCTTTCAGGCTAGACTTCCTTTAGACACTATTTGTGCAGCAGCCACTTGGGCCACTCCTCATACCTTTGTTTCTCATTACAAATTGGATTTGGCCTCCAGGGATAGAGCCAGTTTTGGCTCTACAGTTCTCAAGAGTCTGTTCCATTGAGCCACCCAGGATAGAGGTGCTAGGGACGGTCCCATCAAGCAAGAATGAAGGCGAGATTGACAACTTAACATTGAGAAGTTATGTACCTACCATAACGTTCCATGTTAGTTGTCTTCTCTCGCCTTCTTTCTTGCGACCCACCCTCCTGCCCCCTGGCCTGGACAGACCTTTTCTCCCTACATGGAAGAATGCTTCTTAAGACCAGACAGTTCTGGTCTTCCTTACCCATCCTTCAGGTTTTTCTGCCTTTCTTTCTTCCTTCTGGGAAGTTTTTATGCTAGGTGTTATTGCCTATAGATAACAAACGAGATCTGGGTACTTACCGCCTTGCATCATGGGATATGGGGCTGCCTCGAGCTGGTAAAAGTGACTCTCGAGCTTAGCAAAGTGCCGAGTCGGAGCCAAGGATCGGCTCCGAACCCATCAAGCAAGAAAGAAGGCGAGAGAAGACAACTAACATGGAATGTTATGGTAGGTACATAACTTCTCATTTTCTTCTGGTGAAACCATTCTTTTGTTGATTTGGATGCATGCTTGGAGTCATTGTCGTGTTGAAAGGTGAAATTCCTCTTCAGCTTTCTAGCAGATGCCTGAAGGTTTTGGGCCAAAAGTGACTGGTATTTGGAACTGTTCATAATTCCCTCCACCTTGACTAGAGACCCAGTTCCGGCTGAAGAAAAGCAACCCCAAAGCATGATACTGCCACCACCATGCTTCACCACAGGGATGGTGTTCTTTTGGTGATGCGAAGTGTTGTTTTTACACCAAATGGAATTGTGGCCAAAAAGTTCAACCTTGGTCTCATCAGACCATAACACATTTTCCCATATGCTTTTGGGAGACTTGATGTATTGTTTTGCAAATTTTAGCCGGGCCTGGATGTTTTTCTATGTAAGAAAAGGCTTCCGTCTTGCAACCCTATCCCATAGGCCAGACACATTACAAGAATACGGGAGATTGTTGTCACTTGTAGTACACAACCAGTGCTTGCCAGAAATACCTGCAGCTCCTTCAGTGTTGCTGTAGGTCTCTTGGCAGCCTCCCTGACCAGTTTTCGTCTTGTCCAGTTCTTTGCAACATCACTGTTGTCCTTCTCCTGCCTGATACCTTTCAACAATAAGATCCCTTTGATGCTTTGTAAGCTCTCTGCGAACCATGGCTTTTGGTGTAGCAGGCAACTGGGTAAATGTCAGGAAAATCCTACTAGGACAGCTTAGCTTTATTTGAGGTTAATCAGAGTCTCTTTAATTGATGGCAGGTGTGTACCCAAGAAGACTGAATGCTGTAATTAAAGCAAAAGGTGCTTCAACAAAGTATTAGTTTAAGGGTATGCACACTTATGTAACCAGCGTATTGTACGTTTGTTATTTTTTATATTTTTTTCCCTAACAGATTTCTTTGTTTTTCAATTGAATTGTACAGGTTATAGGTCACATTAAAGGTGGGAAAAGTTTTGAAATGATTTAGTATGGTCTCATTTTTTTATATCACAAAAACGTAGCATTTTAACAGGGGTGTATACACTTTTTATATCCACCGTATTTCTTACCACTGTTTTTCACTGTTTGTAGGAAGGAAGCGATAGCTTGTAGATGAGATTTACTTTGATTTATATTTTGTTGTTTTACCTTTAATTTTCACTGTTGTTAGAAGGGGATATTTTTTAAACAGGCAAACTCTAACCATCCTAAGGGACCTTGTCAGCTGTAAAGTCACACAGACTGCAGAGAAGACAATCCAGAGCTTATCTAAACAATCCTGTCTTGGTTTGTGATTTATTGATTTTTATTGTTAAAAAGGTGTGACTGCAAGTTGTGAGCAGAAGCTACTGCATGTGAATTTAAAGGAATTCCAGCTTTTGTCTGACTTTCAGAACTTGTACGGTCAGAGCAACATATTTACTGTACAAAATTAAGTAGTTGTATATTGTGTGAATTTTCTCATATAGGTTAATGTAAGTTATCTTTGAATGCTGTGGTAACTGATTTTGATTATTCTTTTCCTTTGTAATATTTTATTTGATTGAAGCTGAATATGGACTCTTTACATGAGTATGCCATTAATGATTTTCTAAAGCACAAATATCTTGTACAGTGTCGTAAATGCTATGTATATTAAAGGGTAACACCTGATAACACTGGTGATCTGTGTTCCTCGTGATAAAAGTTGAATTATTTGCTTGCTTATTATTAGTATAAATGTGGACTTGCTAATGAAACTTGTGCTTGTACAATTGGCACAACTTGAAGAACTGTTACATATATGTATGATTAGACTGGTGATATAAGTAATGTTAGACAAAAAGCAACTAGAACACATTTAGGAAGGGATGTGTTGATTGTCTGTGAAGATCACTAAACGGTACTTCCTTTTATTTATTTATTTACAGTTTGTTTGTCAGGATAGTCCATTGGGCCAAAAGGAGCCTGTTTTCAATGGAGTCCTGGGGAGAAAAGCTCCAGAAAAATACAAATACATAGTATACATTGCACATATGCATTACAGATTATCTCATAGGAATACAAAGTAAATATGATAAGAAAAGTTTAACAGTGATAGAATGGATCAGTATAGTTTGTAAAACAGCAATCAAAATCACTTTTTTTTTGCAAAAAAGTAGCAGCATAGGGTAACTGTTAAGTAGTTGGTTAAATAGTTCAATAGGGCTGTGGAATTATAGGAGGCAGTGATGCATATTTAGTTCTAGGAGAGTAGAAAGTGGTATTAGAAGGATTAGGTAGGATGGGAACATGAGCACTTCCATTGTGGGTTGTAAATGAGGAGAGACTGCTGGTGATCTGGATAGGAGTGGCCTTGGTGAAATATTAACGTAAAGAGTAAACAGGGAGATTAATCCAGTTTCAGGTGAATGTTTTACTGTGAATTGCAGTGATCTTGAATCCAACTGAGCTTCCCTGGCACTGCTGCTGCAGATTGTATCAGGCCACCTGCTCCGGCACGTATGGCCTCCTGTACTTGTGGCTGTGGTTTAGGGAGGGAGATGAATGGGAACCTGATTCACCTAACAGGTTTGGGCAGTGCTGTCATTGTACACAGTGATTCACACACAACCATGGCCTGTCGAGTTAGGCAAAGGAAGTGGCTGCATAGATACTCCAGGAATGTGGTTTGGTGAGAAACTGAAAGGCAAGCTTTACTCTGTTGTACATATGTCTCTGTAATTGTTCCTGATTTTGTCACACTTTACCTTGTCCCTCCCAAGCTTTAAATTCCAATTACCAAATCCAAAAGTACAAATGCATTCACTTGTTTATGTTAGCAGCTAAGGAAATACACCACAGCTTCAAAAGTTTTTGGGTACCAAAGCAGGTGAGCAAAGCAGGTTTGTTAGGCAGAATGTTTCCTCACCCTAGCGATTTCACCAAGGCCATTTTCAATTTTGTCAAGACCGCTATAATAAGGAAGTACCCACTAAACTCCTGTGAAATAAGACGATGCCCCTGACAACTTTGGAATTCTGGATACGAGGATTCAGAGAGTTTAGAAGGAAATTAAAGAAAGAGAGGAAGGAAGAAGCTCACAAGAAATAACAAGGAAGAAAAAGAAACTGATAAATGTCTGTAAAGTAAAGAGCGAAAAGTCAGTCAAAAGTAACTTTATTGTCATTTAGATCTACACAAGTGTAAATTAAATGAGATTCCATGCAATCAGCTCATCATGGGGCAGACAAAAAAGAAATCACATACATAGAAAGACATAATTTAAAACAACGTATAATAAATAGTACTACCACTATCTTATAATTCAACTCTTCACTTGAGTATGTAGCTACATATATTCCTAGAAATGCACACACTTGTTAAGATACTAAAAACACACATCTAGCTGCAAGGTTGAAGTAATAGTATTGCACATGAACCATGTATCGCATTACGGGTGAACAAGTACATAGCAGTAGCAGCTGAAGAAAAAAAAATATTGCACCTGGGTTAGTAGTATAAATTATGGTTGCCTGGGCTTAATAAACAGTAGATAAAATATGTCACAATGAATGGGAAGTCCCAACATCCTTACCTGTCAATGATCAGACGTAATGTTGGAGTTAAGAAGTCTGATCACCTTCAGATAAAAACTGTCTTTGACTCTAGTTGTCCTGCATCGAATACTGCGGTATCTTTTACCCAATGACAGGCCCATAAACAGACTGCAGGATGAGTTGAGTTATTTAGTATTTTGGTGGCTCTCTTTAGGCTTCGTGATGTATAAAGATCCTGGATTGTAGGCAGACTAGTGCCAGTTATCCTCTTGGCAACTCTCACCACTCTCTGCAGGGATTTCTTAACAGCTCCCATACCATACCGAAACATTGGATGTTAGGATGCTTGCTCTGTAGAAGGTGGAAAGTGCTGACAATGGTAGTTTTGCCTTTTTGATTCTTCTTAAAAAGTGAAAGAGAATACATCATAAAAAGGGAACTGCTTTATGTAACACACAGATTACAGGGAATGATAACATTTTTCTGTCAGAAAACCTTCAGTCTACAGAAAAAGGCAGCACTTTTTCAAAAGAGAAGGTAGAAAAAAAAGAGGTAAGGGGCAGGTGAAAAGGAAGAAAGCAAAACTGAACGTGGAAGCATTGAAGAACATTATTGTAAGAAAAAATATGAGAAATACGGACGTTGACAAACACGTACAAAGCCAGTTGTACGAGAATTGTATGCATGCAAATGTAATACACAATGAAAACATTGGGATTAATAAGACTACTGGTGATGAAGATCATTCCTTTGTAACAATTGACAGAACAGATATTACTGAATTAGAAGTTAAAGGTTCTACAGATCTTGTCATTTAATGTATTCCTGTAATTGAGGATTCAGTTGTTAGAGGAAGTGGTACTCACACTTGTAGAGAATATAATGAACATCGAATAGTGTTGTTTGCCTGGATGTGAGAGAGTCCTTAGAACGCCTTAATGTAAGGTGTGGAAGGAGTAAAGACATACAAATTTGGCAAACTGTAGATTCTAACATTTATTTTCAAACGCAACAGATTATATATAGTTACAGAATCTTGTACAGAACAGTTTGGCTCCACAAAGGGGGTGATAAGTTGCCCTGTTAACATCCAGGTAACCTCAGGTACTGAAATCAAATTAGCTCATATTGAAAAAGAACTATGCAAACTGGATCCAAACAAAGCACAGGGATGAAAAAGAATTACTAATGACCTAAGAGCACTTCGGCAAGAACTTTCAGTACCATTATATCTATTATGTATCAGGTTATATTCTTCAAGGTTGGAGACATGCGCTTATTAAATCTGTCTTTAAGGGAAAGCAGAGTAGGCAAACCTAGAGTCATACAGACCCTTAAGTATACTTTCATGTGGAAAAATAATGGAGAAAGTAATATTGGATAAGTTATTGTCAGAAATGGAAAGGTTGCAACTTGAAACAATATTTCAGCATTCATATTTTGAAAATCAATCTGTCACCACCTGTAACATGATGTTCTATACAATATAGTAATTGTGCTTGTGCTGTGATGTAATTTATATAGATTTAACTTCAGCATTTGTTAGGCTCATACACAGAGTACTGATCAATAAGTTAGGGCAACTAGGTATTGATGTACTCTTGATAAAGATGATAGTTGCTTGGCTTACAAACAGGACATGGCAAGTATCGTACAGCAACTGGACAGGTGAAATTCTTGGTTACAGTCAGGGTGTCCCACGGGGCTTTGTCCTAGGCCCTTACTTGTTTAGACTGTATCTTTCAGATCTATCTTTTTTATCTGCAGTGTCCTACAGTGTGTATGCTGATGAACTGAAACTGAGTAAACTGATTACATGTGTTACAGATAAGGCATGTCTGCAGAAATATTTGACTAAATTAACCATTTGGTCACAGGAGAATAATATGCTGATAAATGCATCAAAACCTAAGCATATCAGATTTGGGAGACAGAATTTGAAAGGTGAATATTTAATACAACATACACTGATTGAAACAGTAGATTCATTTAAGGACCTGGGTAAATGGGTAGATCCGGCTTTGAGTTTTTGTAATAATATCAACCAGTTGGTTAAGAATAGATTTGATATTGTCAGTTTACATTCTGTCCTCAACCTGTGGGTCTGGTTCTAATCCTCGGTTCTGACATGGCCACTACCATAGCTCATGGTAACCAAAAAAACTCTCAAGCTTATCCCCTACTCACAGTGCACCTATCCCAGTTACCTCAGATCTCGTTTGCCGCTTTGCGAGTTAGACATGGTTACCAGTGCTCTCAAGCAGATAAGGGTTTGATTATTTGACATTTCCTTAAAAACTTTAACAAAACCTTTTAAAATCTTTCTACATTATCCCTTTTTCTGTTTTTAAAAATGTTCTTATTTTGTACATTATTACCCTTTGAAAACTATTGATGTTCTTCATTCCACATTGCTGCAGTCCTAACCATTGGGTAGTCCGCTGTCCAGTCGGCCCGAATACCAAAGTATATGGCTGGCGCTGATATGGCGCGGCGTGGGTGACTGGACGTCAGCGTACAGGGTACTCGTCGAGCATGACCTTTTTTGCTGCGTCTTTTTTGCGCATGGTCGATGCAGTTGCAGAGTGCAGGTTGGCGTTCTGCGTTTTTTCTGAAGTTGAAATTAGAATCATCACGAATCACAGTTGGCTAACTTGGAGAGAACATTTTTTTTTTCTTTTCTCAGTATTTAACGGATGTGTCAGAAAAAGTGAATAACTGTATTTCTTGTGGGAAACAGATACCTCATAGGGATTACCATACTTTGTGTATACCTTGTTTAGGCCTGAGCACGACGTTGTTGGATGCGCTCTTGCCTGTGCTAGATTTAACAACGCACTATTAAGAGAAGGTTAGACTGTGCCAGGTTAGTGTTTGGGAAGCGTTGTAATTATAAAATGCCATCGGATGCTCCGCCCGCTTGGTCCAAAAAGCGCAAGGACAAAGCAGCAAAGCCTAGAGTTGAAGAACCGCAGTCCCGGACGTCGGTTCTTTAGAAGGCTCAGTGGAGCCGGAGGTTTTGCCAGGAGTTTCTTTGGAGTCTCAGGCAGAGACTTTACTGTTACAGGATGTGCCCCCTCTCAGGAGGTAGGCCAGGCTGAGGGGCTTCTCAGGTAGCTGTACTTCCCTCTTCCTTCCTAAGGTGGTTAGAGCCTCTCCTTCTGTTTCCAAGACTTCTTTGAGAGGTAGGCCAGGTTTTGCTTCAGTGGGGGCTTCTCCTAGCATTTCAGGTTCTGTGCCTAAGAAGCATATGCTTAAAATGGCAGAGGATTTGATTACTATGATTAGGGGTTCTATGCCCTCTGGAAGAGCCTAGGGTGGAGCCTGAGTTTGAGAGTTTTGAGCAGTGTTCAGAGGCTTCTGAGTCTTCGACTGAAGACTTGCAGGAGTATCCTCCTTATTCTGATTCTGATGTGGATGATTCCACTCCTTCAGCTTCTCCTTCTGAGGATTTTTCATTTTCAGAGACTCTGCATTCTATGAGGGAGCATTTTAAATGGGAAGGCCAAGATTTCTCTGATTCCAGGAAGGCTTAGGGAATTCTTGTTTTACCCCAGCATAGGCCCTTAGCTATACCTCCTGTTTTGAATGTGGTGGAAGATGTTTTTGCAGAGGCTTCCCTGAACCCTGATTCTTTGCCTCCTGCCCCTGTTAAACCTGATAGGTACTATAGGGTGCCTGAAGCTCATAAGTATCTTTTAAGAGTCCTAGGGCAGACCGGGCGAAATTTCTCAGGGGCCTAAAGGTGTTAAGGCCTCTGTTGTTAAAATCCTGTTCTCCCTGATAAAGAGGCAAGGGCTTTGGATAGATGGGGAAAGAAAGTGTATACTTCTTCCACTTTAGCCATGAGGGCGTTGAATTGTCAGTTTCACATGCTAAAATATCAAAATTATCTCCTTTCACAATTGAAATCTAAGGTGGATGCTCTGGCGGAAGGTATTGAGTGTAAAGAGTTGCAGGATTTAGTTCATGTGTCTGAACAAGTGGGTAAGCATTCATTGCAATGTGGTTTTGATGCTGTGCAGGCCTCCTCGGGTGTGGCTGCCACTGGTTCTGTTCTTGAGCACGCCTGGTTGAGGGATCAGAATTTAGCTGAGCATGTTAAGACAAGGATTTTGGATGCTCCTTTACAGTCTGATGTGTTGTTTGGTTCGCCTGTGGAAGCAGTTTTAAAGAAAATGGAGGACAAGGCTAAGTCTATGCAGACTGTTAAAGATTTTTGCAGGTGCAACCTCCGTTTGGCAGAAATTGGCCTACTAAGGGATGGACATATCCTGCTTATGATTCCCAGTCTAGGGGTAGGTGGTGGTAGGGGCAGACAAAGGTTCTTTTAGGCCCCTCTAGAACAGGGAGTTCTCCTGCTCAGACTTCTGGTGAGGGGCAGGGGGGTCAGTCCTTTCGTAAACAGACCCAATGACCAGCCTTTTCAGCTGCCAGTACATTCTAGAGCAGCTCCTTTGGGAGGAAGACGGTCTCTTTTCAAGAAAATGGGATTTAATTACTCAAGACAGATGGGTTTTGGATATCATTCACCACGGTTACAGGTTTTATTTCCATACCTTGCCCCTTTCAAAGGCATGCCAGACGTTCCTCCTCCACAAAGGAAAGAGGCTCACAAGCAAATTTCTCTGTTACTCCAAACAGGGGCCATTCAGCCAGTCCCTGTACCAGAAAGGGGCCTAGGATTTTTATTCTCGCCTGTTCCTAGTAAGAAGGGGAACACGTGGAGACCAATTTTGGATTTATCTATCCTCAACACTTATCTGGACATTCCCAAGTTCAAAATGTTGACGTTACAACAGCTTTTACCTCTGCTGGGCAAAGATCACTGGATGGTAACTTTAGATCTCAAGGAAGCTTACCTTCATGTGCCTATAAGACTAAGTTGCAGAAAGTATCTGCGTTTCAGCTGGAAATTCTCATTATCAGTTCTCTGCATTGCCCTTTGCTTATCTACTAGAGTATTCACAAAGGTTCTGGCTCCAGTGATAGCTTACTTCAGGCTAAAAGAATTCAAATCTATCCTTACTTGGACGACTGCCTGATTCTGGCTCAAGAAAAGGAAGACCTTCTACAGCATTTGGAATATGTCATAGCAGTGCTAAGATGCCTAGGGTATTCTGTGAACGAAATAAAGTCCAGTCTAGTACCCTCTCAAGACATGTGCTTTCTGGGTGTGAGACTGAATACAGCAGCCCAGATGGCCTTTTTAACCCCGGACAAACAAAAGAATCTTTCCAGTTACTTCCATCAACTATCTCTTCCGGGCTGACTGCAAGGACAGTCCTTCAAGCCTTAGGGTTCATGGCATCTTGTATTCTGGTGCTTCCCAATGCCAAACTGCATATGAGGAAGCTGCAATGGTATCTCAAAATGTATGGACACAGCACTGCCAGGATTTGGACACTGTCATTCACATAATACCTTTTCAAAAGAATTTTTGTGGGCTCAGGAATGTCACCTAAACAAGGGACTCTGTGACCCGGCCAGAGGCGAGTCAGATTTTAACGACAGATGCCTCGGACATTGCTTGGGGAGCTCATCTAAATGGAAAGTGGATACAAGACAAGTGGCCTGCCAGACTACAGCATCTACATATCAACATGAAGGAGATGTTAGCAGTCCAGTTTGCATTAAAGGCTTTCAAGGAGTTACTTCTTCCAGGGCAGGTGTTGATTCTAACAGACAACACAACTGTCATGTGGTACATCAACAAACAAGGGGAACACATTCTTATCCTCTATGCAGGCAAGCAATGATTTTATGGGAGACTGCTAAGCTTGCAACTAACTCTTCAGGCAAGGTTTCTGCCGAGCACAGAACTCCTTAGCAGATGTGTTAAGCAGACAAATCATGGATCCCGGAAACTGGATCTTCATGTATTTCAGAAATTGACAGTGTCATGGGGAACTCCAGACATAGATCTGTTCGCTTCTCCACTAAACCACCAGCTGCCAAAGTTTTGCACTATGGGGTTTCATCACACATCTTGGAAAGTGGATGCTCTTTCTTTCAGTTGGAAAAATCTTCATGTGTATGCCTTTCCACCTCTGCCTCTTCTCCCAAAGGTGCTCCTAAAGGTCAGACAAGACAAGCCAAGGATGATTTTAATAGCTCCAGATTGGCCTCGCAACACTGGTACCCACTACTAAGGAGTCTGGTAAGGAAGCCTCCATGGCCTTTACCTTTGATTCCACACCTGTTATCTCAGAAGGCGGTCACCTGCTCAATGTCAAGCTTCACTCTCTTCATCTAACAGCCTGGCATATTCTGTTTTGAAGCACAGCAGGTCTCAACTTCCTCAACAAGTTTTAAATGTGATTATGGAAGCCAGAAGACCTAGTACAAGGAAAGTGTACGCAGAGAAATGGAAGAGATTTTTATTTTGGAGTGCAGCAAAGAATTTGGAGATTTCTGAGCCTAATTTGAGTGTGGCTCTTCAATATCTTACTGAGTTATTGGACAAAGGTTTGTCTTTCTCTTCCATTAAGATTCATGCTGCAGCAATTTCAGCTCACTATGATTGTGACCCACCATTGTTTTCGCATTTGTTCAAGCAGTTTCTTAGAAGGGCAAAGAATATAAGACCCCCACGTAGAGCTCCTACTCCTGCTTGGGATCTCAATTTTGTGTTGGAGAAACTTACTCTACAACCTTTTGAGCCTGCCTACTGCTGAATTGAAATACTTGTCGTGGAAGACTGCTTTTTGTTGGCTATTACTTCTGCAAGAAGGGTTTCTGAATTGCAGGCCCTTATATTCATTACTAATCCTTCCTTTATGCCTAAGGCAGTAGAGCCTTTTGATTTAGGGATAGGGTATCATTTTATTACTAATCCTCCTTTATGCCTAAGGTGGTTTCTAGTGTGGCTTTTAAACCAAACTATTCATTTGCCTACTTTCTATGCAGATCCCCAAAATAAGGGGAAAAGATTTTGCACACTTTAGATGTACATAGGCAGTTAATTATTTAAGCAGGACTAAGGATTTCAGGCACTCTCAGCACTTGTTTGTTTCTTGTGCTTTGAGTTCTCAGGGCAAGCCTGTGTCTAGCAAACTATTTCTAAGTGGATTGGGTTTTGCATTTCATTTTGTTATTCCCATCATGGCAAGGAGAATCCAGCTGGGATTAGGCCTCATTCCACTAGGGCTACTGCCACTTCAACAGCATTTCTAGGGTGGCAACTAAGGATATTTTGGAGGCAGCTACTTGGAGTTCAGTGCATACTTTCTCTAAGCATTACCACCTTCCTCTCTACTCTAAATCTAGGGCTGGTTTTGCCACAGCTATTTTGCAAGGCATGTTGACAGCTCCTGCTTCTTTATGATTTGCCACCTCCTTACCTCTGCTTTGGGATTCTACCCAATGGTTAGGACTGCAGCAATGTGGAATGAAGAACATAGTACAGTTTTGCCCCCTCCCTCCTTCCCTCTGTGTTTAGGGGTGGTGGTGTGGGTTAGGCTATATTTTGTAATTTTTGTATATGTACATATGTTTGGTGCAGGGCTTTTGGTGTTTTTTGGTGTGGGCCTTGTCTTTTGGGGTCTTCTGACATCTGGGGCAAGAAAAGACTGAGGATATGACTCATGCGCTGACAGTCTAATCTTGCGTGACCGACCATATTGGTATTCGGGCCGGACTGACAGGACTTCCCAATGGTTAGGACTGCAGCAATGTGGATCCTCGAACATCTACATTTATGGTAGGTACAAAACTGTACTTTAGTATTCTCATAGCCGGTGTTAGGCGTTTGCGGAACTCGTGGCTGTGGGAAGCCCCCATGCAGCAGCTGCAGTGTTTCTCCTTCTCCATCATTCATTCCTCCGCACCGTGTAGACATCCTCACAGCTAGATGATGTCACCGCGTGATCACAAACTTTTTTCCTTTTTTTTTTTTTTAAAACTTGTATGTAAGCTGCCCTCAATCAGGCCCACTTCAATGAAGCAAGGGACCTGATTGGCTGCAGCAGATAAGGAAGTAAGTTGTCTTTTTTTTTTTTTTTTTTTTTTACTGAAGCGGTTCTGGGACTTTTCTGCCTTTTACTACAACTTTTTGGTCTGCAGACTTCCTTGTACTTAATGACTCGTGTATCATTAAAGTTTTGTGGTATAGTTTGTGCTTGACTTCAGAAACATGGAGTAGGCAGTGTGTGTTAGATTTCTGTTGTAGTTAGTGGTCTTTGATTAAAATGTCATTTCATCAGAGTAATTAAAACATTATAAGTCAGAAGTGCCTAAGGAAATATGTTTCAAATGGTTTTGTTAATTGCACCAAATGTGGGGGCATTGTACCTACAAATTCTTTATTTAAATATACTTGTTGCATGGTTGTACAGCTGCAGAGGAAATGAACACACACAGGGAATCACTGCTCACGCACAAACCACATCAGTAGTGATTATGTACAAGTAACACCAGTCATCAGTTAAAACTTCTTCAGGTCTTTCTACACATTTCTATTTCTCTGCTATGGTACTGTGTGTAACTATCGCACTTAGACTAAATGGACTTTCAAAGAAATGAGCATTCAGCTAAACTGGCTTTTAACCATTTGGATTCAGACCTTTGATGTTCAACCAAATGGCATGGTTTTAGTAACATTTATTTATTTATTTATTTACATTTGTTGACTGGGAGTGTCCGACTGGACGTAGATCCATTTTCAGCGGAGGCCCTGGGAGAAAAGCTCCACAGTTAAAATAGACAGTAGTTACATTGGATTACATAGCGATTAACAATTTAACATAGCAATTACTTACAATATATTTACAGATGAAGAACATAGTACATCAGTAGACAACTAGAATAGTTATCTGTGAAGTACATAACTGACATTAACAAATGTTACAATAAGAAGTTCCTGCTGTATAATAAGTACTAGGCTTATGAGCATCTGAGCTTGCTATAATCAAGGTAGCTAGTGGAGTGGAAAGAAAGGTAGTGGTTGGATGGGGTGGGTGATATTAGAGTGGGAGTTGCAAGGGCATAGCCAGCATGTTTTTAGGTGTATCATAAGTACATATCAAAGTAGTGCCTTAAAACAATAGAAGGAGTTTAGGCATAAAGAATCCAAAGAAGAATATAACAAAAACATTGATAGGTTTCAGTTCAAAAATATGTATAATAAGGAAAACTGTATTACTATGCATTTTATAAGTAAAAAGTCTGAATGTAATGTATTGTATACAGAGTGTAATGGACATTTTAAAGGCAGCTGAAGAATAAAGGCAAAATCCTGAACTGTCTGGATAACAAATACAAAGCTGAGAGTTATGTTATGAAACAGCTTATCATGAATATCTTTGTGCATCATAATGAATCCGCTTACCACAGGTGTGGTTCAAAGCACAGATGATGCTCATGGGCAAGGGGATTGAGATGAATGAAACGGGCAGAACAAGGAGTGAAAAGAGAAAACATTTATAAGCACTGGTGCTGGAAAGCTGGAATAGATTACTGGTAGAATGAACTGGGAAAACACAATGTGGAAGTTCGACAGTATGTAGTCTGCAAAGGGAACTCCAGAAGAAAAACAGCAATGATTTAAAGTATGTAATGAGGAAGGTTGTAGTGGTTTTACAGTAATAAATAATAACCATTGGTCAATATCAAATGTTGGCTTGTGGTATATTGGCCTCATAAGTACGTATTAGGGAATAAGTCAGCAAACCATTACAAACCTAGCCAATAACCCATTATCAAGATCCCTGCCCAATCTCAAGCAGGGCAGTACAAATTAGACCAAGGGAGCTTTTGAGGCTGCCTATCCAGTTACCAAAGTTTACCTTAAAAGTACTAGCTGTGATACTCTGCTTGACATTGTAGAAGTTTGTTCCAGAGGTGGGGGAGACGCTGTAAAATGAATCTATAATACCAATGTGGCTTATTTGTTGATGAGATTTAGTTCCTTTAACCTGGTATTTGATGCACCATTTATTTTGTGAAGAAATAGAAATCTGTAAGAGAGACATATATACACACACATACACACACACACACATACACACATATATATATATATATATATATATATATATATATATATATATATATGTATGGTTTACTATCACTTGTTCGACACCACTGTGGCAGAAAGTGCATATATCCGAAGAAAATGTTCGGAAATCACACCACCGACCACAGTAAATGCCGAACTGAGCATTTCAGTGAAGCTGAATGTCGAACATTTCAACTTCACTGAAATTCTCTCAAGATAGTTACATAGTAAGAAACATCTTAACAAAAACTGGTCTATTTTGAGACATGACAAGAACATCAGACCACTAATAGGACTGCAACCTATTAGGGTATATAGGAAAGGCAAGAATATGAAAAACAGATTTGAGAGCAGTAACTCTTACCTAAACCACAGGTCAGGTTCTATGAACAAATGTGGCAGATGTAACTATTGCAGTTACATTAAAGAAGTCAATATTTTTGGCATCAATAATATCAAAATCAGAATCAATCAGAAATACAACTGTAACTCGGAGAAAGTGATTTACTGTGCCATGTGTACCACCTGTTCTTGTTTTTACATAGGCAAGACTGATAGAAAGTTAAAAAAATTGCATATAAGAACACCTATATGACATAAGGAATAAAAAAGAAACAAATTCTCTTAGCAAACATGTTTTGGAGTATAATGACCATGAGTTCCAATTTTTTATTATAGACAATATCAGTACCAACATGAGGGGTGGTGCATGGTCACTATTACTTGAGAAAAGAGAATTATACTGGCAATTACGTTTGAATGCTAGGAACTGGCCAGGCCTGAATGAACATATTTCCATTGGCCCAAATTTAAAACTAAAGGCAATGGAAAGATACAAAAAAAAATGATATGTATATGTATATGTGTGTGTGTGTGTGTGTGTGTGTGTGTGTGTGTGTGTGTGTGTGTGTGTATATATATATATATATATATATATATATATATATATATATATATATATATATATATATATATATTCTCCATTATGCATTTTAGCATTTTAAATAATTCACATGTTCAGTTTTTATGTTAAGTGTATTTATTTTTCTTAACATTTTCAACTGTATCTAGTTTTTAGTATTTAATTACACATATTGTTTTAACACATTCAACATATTTAAATATTTATTGTACATTGTCATTTTATGAAGCGGTGCTTATATATAGTGTGTTTTTAGGGTGGTGTGTTCCATGAACTTTTTCAGTTTGTATATTTTGTCTGCTTTTTAAATTCAGTGACTGTAAATATTGTGCTTTTAATGACATAATTGATTAGTTTATAACTGGGTAGAACTTCCTGTTTGAACTGTATAAGAAGGAAGTAACTATAAGGGCTAAATTGTCTGATGAAGTCTAGATCTTTCTGGGCGAAAGCGCTCATCCTTGGATTTTTTTGGTCTGAAGTTAATAAAGTGGATTCTGCATTCTACAACTGTGTGGTTATTTGCAGCCTGCATTACTTTGAGTGGGTTCAGTCCAGCTACTACGTCTGGCTTTTGTGTTTATCTGCGTCAGTTTGTGCTTTGTGACTTTTTTCACTGAAATTCTCTTAGCCGCTAAACATATTTTAACATGTTTTGCAGGGGGGCAAGCCCCCCCTGCACCCCCCCCCACACCACCCTACTTATATATACAAACTCTGAGATCGTACTACACTGAGGAAAGGGTACATTTCCCAGTCCCCTCTATAGTGCAATCTGCACTACATTGTTAAACCTTGCTATAGCAGCTATTCGCTATTGTAAGATGTAAAATTCGACAATATAGTACTCGCACTAATTGTTCTGCTACCTGATTTATGCACATACGTTGCTCGCACACAGTGTGATCGACTATGTGATTGTAAACCTATATATATATATATATATATATATATATATATATATAAAATGTGTGTGTGTGTGTATGCATATATAGATATATATATATATATATATATATATATATATATACACACACACACACACACACACACACACACGATTGTAAACCTATATATATAATATATATATATATATATATATATATATATATATATATATATATATATGGTTTACTATTAAAAGGTCGAACGACACTCCGAATGTCGTATAGTCGACACTGGAAGGTCGTAAATGTCAAATGTCGAAGTCAGAAAATCAATCTAGGAATGGTGTTAACATGGGTTGAGGTAGGTGTTCATATTATTCTGAACTACCAACATCTCCCCTACCTCGACCCATGTTGAAACCCATTCCTAGATTGTTTTTCCGAGTTCGCGATTAGCCTTCCATTGTCGACTATACGACATTCGAAGGAGTGCCGTTCGACCTTTTAATAGTAAACCATATTATATATATATATATATATATATACGTGTATATGTATATATATATATATATATATATATATATATATATATATACATATATATATATATATATATATATATATATATGTGTGTATATATATATATATATATATATATATATATATATATATATATATATACGTGTATATGTATATATATATATATATATATATATATATATATATATATATACATATATATATATATATATATATATATATATATATATATATATATATACGTGTATATGTATATATATATATATATCTATATATATATATATATATACATACACATGTATGTGTGTGTGTGTGTGTGTGTGTGTGTGTGTATATATAGGTTCATAGGTTCATAGGTTTATACTAGGCTATCTGCCCTAAGGCATTTATAAGCCTAGCCCAAATTTTTGTGGCTTACGCCACCCCTTATATGAAAAAATACTGTGCCCATTAGTTTGTTGTGCCTCTGTCCAGCAGTGACACAGAGATGATTCCCGGGGTAAACCTACGATCTCCCATCCACAGGTCTAGACTTCTCTTGAACAGAGTCAGCGAGGTGCTCTGCCTCACATGGACGGATTTTATTCCACAGCATAGGAGTCTGAGTGATAAATCTATCCCTCCAGCACGTCCTATTTATATCCGTGCTAAGGTTTAAGTCGCTTGCTCTAGTGGTTTTGGTGGATTTGGATTTTTGAGGTGGAGCATGTCCATTAATTCCGGGTTGGACATGGCCTTGTATGTCAGGCACATGTCACCTCTGAGCAGACGGTATGCGACTGAATAGAGCTGGAGTTTCTTCAATCTGGCAGCATATGACAGATTTTGGAGTCCTTATCCTTTTGGTGAGGAACTTTTGGGGTCTCTCCAATTGCTGCAGATGTCGGGTGAGATACATCCCGAATGGGGCATTACTTTCGATCATTGGTCTGATAAGTGAAGAGTACAGGGGAACAATAACCTCACTAGATCTGGATGTGAATCCCTTCATGATCAGGTGGGCAATGTAGAAGGTCTTTCTAACCACTTTAGCAATGTGAGTGTCAAAAGAAAGGCCGCTGTCAACCTGGGTCCCCAGGTCCCTGATAACCTCTTCTGTGCTTAGTGGATTGCCACCTATGTGGCAGCTTGGGGTTACCTTATTTTTCCCGAATGGTATGACTATACATTTTTTGGCGTTTAACTTCAGGCCATGGCTCTGGCACCAGCTATCTGTTTCCGTGAGTCCCTTCTGAAGGATATCCGTGTCTGATGCACTTTCCACTATGGCGCCCAGTTTGCAGTCGTCTGCAAACTTTGTCAGCCAAAGTCCTCCTATGTTGGCCTGTACTTCTGAGAAGTAGATGCCAAACAATAGGGGGCCAAGGACTGAGCCCTATAGGACACCATTTGTGACCGGCTTGGAGTCTGACACAGCGCCAGCAACTCTAACCCTGTGGGTTCTGTCCTTAAGCCAGTTTGCAACCCATCTTGTGACATATGGGTTTACATTTAAGCTGGTAAGTTTTCTACAATACCGAGTGGGGTATTGTGTCAAAAGCCTTGCAAGGTCAAGGTAGGCTGTATGGACTGCCTTTCCCTCATCAATGGCCTTGGTGACTGTTTGAAGAAGTCGACCAAGTTCAAAAGGCATGATCTTCCCTTGACAAAGCCAAACTGGGTCGGGTCCAATGTGTGCAAGTCCGCTATATCTTTGTTTATGAGCTCCATTATGATCCTCTCCATAGCTTTGCAGACTAGACTTGTTAAGCTTATGGGGCGGTAATTACCAGGGTCATAGAGGCGCCGCCTTTGTGGAGTGGGACAACTTGCCGTCACGCCACTCCTTTGCACGTATCCTGTGGTAAGGCTGAGATTAAACAGCTGCCTTATGTGCGGGTTTAATTCCTCATTTAGCTCGTGTAGCACACAGCCGGGGACACCATCCGTCCCATTGATGCTGTGTTTTTAGCTTTAGAAAGCAGCTTTCACCTGCGCATTTGAGATGTCCGGGAGGCTACACTCGGCTGGGATAGTTATCTCTCCTTTAGGGGGGGAGAGGGGGGTGAAGATGTTCTTCGTTCCACATTGCTGCAGTCCTTACTATTGGGTAGTCCGCTGTCCAGTCGGCCCGAATACCAGAGTATATGGCTGGCGTCGGTCAGGGCGCATTAGACCGACGCCAGTGCGTCAGGGTACTAATGCGCATGACCGGCGTCATATCCTCAGTCTTTGCCGCATGGTCCGATGCAGAAGCAGTTTTGCGAGTGCAGGTTGGCGTTCTGAAATATTTCCGAGTTTCAGACCGAATCAGAGTTGGCTAAGTACCCGTTGGGGAACATTTTGGTTTTTCTTGCCTCAGTATTTAACGGATGTCAGAAAAAGTGAATAACTGTATTTCTTGTGGGAAACAGATACCTCATAGGGATTACCATACCTTGTGTATACCTTGTTTAGGGCCTGAGCACGACGTTGTTGGATGCCGCTCTTGTGCTAGGTTTAACAAGCGCACTATTAAGAGACGGTTAGACTGTGCCAGGTTAGTGTTTGGGAAGCGTTGCAATTATAAATGCCGTCGGATGCTCCGGCCCCGCTTCGCCCAAGCGCAAGGACAAAACAGCGAAGCCTAGGGTTGATGAACCGGCAGTCCCGGACGTCGGTTCTTTAGAAGGCTCAGTGGAGCCAGAGGTTTTGCCAGGAGTTTCTTTGGAGTCTCAGGCAGAGACTTTACTGTTACAGGATGTGCCTTCTCAGGAGGTAGGCCAGGCTGAGCGGGCTTCTCAGGTAACTGTTCTTCCCTCTCTTCCCAAGGTAGTTAGAGCCTCTCCTTCTGTTGCCAAAACTTCTTTGAGAGGTAGGCCAAGTTCAGCTTCAGTGGGGGCTTCTCCTAGCATTACAGGTTCTGTGCCTAAGAAACATATGCTTAAAATGGCAGAAGATTTGATTACTATGATTAGAGGTTCTATGCCCCCTCCTGATAAGAGGCCTAGGGTGGAACTGGAGTTTGATAGTTTTGAACAGTGTTCAGAGGCTTCTGAGTCTTCTGCGGAAGATTTGCAGGAGTATCCTCCTTATTCTGATTCTGATGTGGATGATTCCACTCCTACAGCTTCTCCTCCTGAGGATTTCTCATTTTCAGAGACTCTGCATTCCATGAGGGAGCACTTTAAATGGGAAGGCCAGGATTACTCTGATTCCAGGAAAAGGCTTAGGGAATTCTTGTTTTTGCCCCAGCATAGGCCCTTAGCTATACCTCCTGTGTTGAATGTGGTGGAAGATGTTTTTGCAGAGGCTTCCCTGAACCCTGATTCTTTGCCTCCTGCTCCTGTTAAACCTGATAGGTACTATAGGGTGCCTGAAGCTCATAAGTATCTTTTTAAGAGTCCTAGGGCAGACCCGGAAACTGTTTCTCAGGGACCTAAAGGTGTTAAGGCCTCTGTGGTTAAAAACGCTGTTCCCACTGATAAAGAGGCAAGGGCTTTGGATAGATGGGGAAAGAAAGTGTATACTTCTTCCACTTTAGCCATGAGGGCGTTGAATTGTCAGTTTCACATGCTTAAATATCAAAATTATCTCCTTTCACAGCTGAAATCTAAGGTGGATGCTTTGGCGGAAGGTATTGAGTGTAAAGAGTTGCTGGATTTAGTTCATGTGTCTGAACAAGTGGGTAAGCATTCTTTGCAATGTGGTTTTGATGCTGTACAGGCCTCCTCGAGGGTGGCTGCCACTAGTTCTGTTCTTCGCAGGCATGCCTGGTTGAGGGATCAGAATTTAGCTGAGCATGTTAAGACAAGGATTTTGGATGCTCCTTTACAGTCTGATGTGTTGTTTGGTTCGCCTGTGGAAGCAGTTTTAAAGAAAATGGAGGACAAAGCTAAGTCTATGCAAACTGTTAAAGATTTTTGCAGGTGCAGCCACCAAGTTTAGTAGAAATTGGCCTACTAAGGGATGGACATATCCTGCTTATGATTCCCAGTCTAGGGGTAGGTCTAGGCGTGGTAGGGGCAGAGCTCAAGGTTCTTTTAGGCCTAGAACAGGGAGTTCACCTGCTCAGACTTCTGGTGAGGGCAGGGGTCAGTCCTTTCGTAAACAGACCCAATGACCTGCCTTTTCAGCTGCCAGTAGATTCTCGTCTGGCAGCTCCTTTGGGAGGAAGACTGTCTCTTTCAAAGGAAATTGGGATTTAATTACTCAAGACAGATGGGTGTTGGATATCATTCACCACGGTTACAGGTTTTATTTCCATACATTGCCCCTTTCAAAGGCATACCAGATGTTCCTCCTCCACAAAGGAAAGAGGCTCACAAGCAAATTTCTCTGTTACTCCAAATAGGGGCCATTCAGCCAGTCCCTGTATCAGAAAGGGGCCTAGGATTTTATTCTCGCCTGTTCCTAGTACCAAAGAAGGGGAACACGTGGAGACCAATTTTGGATTTATCTATCCTCAACACTTATCTGGACATTCCCAAGTTCAAGATGTGGGCGTTACAACAGCTTTTACCTCTGCTGGGCAAAGATCACTGGATGGTAACTTTAGATCTCAAGGAAGCTTACCTACATGTGCCTATAAGACTAAGTTGCAGGAAGTATCTGCGTTTCCGAACTGGAAATTCTCATTATCAGTTCTCTGCATTGCCCTTTGGCTTATCTACTGCGCCCAGAGTATTCACAAAGGTTCTGGCTCCAGTGATAGCTTACTTCAGGCTAAAAGGAATTCAAATCTATCCTTACTTGGACGACTGCCTGATTCTGGCTCAAGAAAAGGAAGACCTTCTACAGCATCTGGAATATGTTATAGCAGTGCTAAGATGCCTAGGGTATTCTGTGAACGAAATAAAGTCCAGTCTAGTACCCTCTCAAGACATGTGCTTTCTGGGTGTGAGACTGAATACAGCAGCCCAGATGGCCTTTTAACCCCGGACAAACAAAAGAGTCTATCACTTTACTTCCATCAACTATCTCATCAGTCCGTGCTGACTGCAAGGACAGTCCTTCAAGCATTAGGGTTCATGGCATCTTGTATTCTGGTGCTTCCCAATGCCAAACTGCATATGAGGAAGCTACAATGGTATCTCAAAAATGTATGGACACAGCACTGCCAGGATTTGGACACTGTCATTCAAATAATACCTTGCCTTCAAAAGAATTTTTGTGGTGGGCTCAGGAATGTCACCTAAACAAGGGACTCTGTGACCGGGCCAGAGGCGAGTCAGATTTTAACGACAGATGCCTCGGACATTGCTTGGGAGCTCATCTAAATGGAAAGTGGATACAAGACAAGTGGCCTGCCAGACTACAGCATCTACATATCAACATGAAGGAGATGTTAGCAGTCCAGTTTGCATTAATGGCTTTCAAGGAGTTACTTCTTCCAGGGCAGGTGTTGATTCTAACAGACAACACAACTGTCATGTGGTACATCAACAAGCAAGGGGAACACATTCTTATCCTCTATGCAGGCAAGCAATGATTTTATGGGAGACTGCGCTAAGCTTGCAACTAACTCTTCAGGCAAGGTTTCTGCGGGAGCACAGAACTCCTTAGCAGATGTGTTAAGCAGACAAATCATGGATCCCCACGAGTGGAAACTGGATCTTCATGTATTTCAGAAATTGACAGTGTCATGGGGAACTCCAGACATAGATCTGTTCGCTTCTCCACTAAACCACCAGCTGCCAAAGTTTTGCACAAAGGGGTTTCATCACACAGCTTGGAAAGTGGATGCTCTGTCTTTCAGTTGGAAAAACCTTCATGTGTATGCCTTTCCACCTCTGCCTCTTCTTCCAAAGGTGCTATTAAAAGTCAGACAAGACAAGCCAAGGATGATTTTGATAGCTCCAGATTGGCCTCGGCAACACTGGTACCCACTACTAAGGAGTCTGGTAAGGAAGCCTCCATGGCCTTTACCTTTGATTCCTCATCTGTTATCTCAGAAGGACGGTCATCTGCTCAATGTCAAGCTTCACTCTCTTCATCTAACAGCCTGGCATATTCTGTGTTGAAACACAGCAGGTCTCAACTTCCTCAACAAGTTTTAAATGTGATTATGGAAGCTAGAAGACCTAGTACAAGGAAAGTGTACGCAGAAAAATGGAAGAGATTTTTATTTTGGAGTACAGCAAAGAATTTGGAGATTTCTGAGCCTAATTTGAGTGTGGCTCTTCAATATCTTACTGAGTTATTGGACAAAGGTTTGTCCTTCTCTTCCATTAAGATTCATGCTGCAGCAATTTCAGCTCACTATGATTGTGACCCACCATTGTTTTCATCCTTTGTTCAAGCAGTTTCTTAGAGGGGCAAAGTATATATTACCCTCCCGTAGAGCTCCTACTCCTGCTTGGGATCTCAATTTTGTGTTGGAAAAACTTACTCTACAACCTTTTGAGCCTGCGGCTACTGCTGAATTGAAATACTTGTCATGGAAGACTGCTTTTCTGTTGGCTATTACTTCTGCAAGAAGGGTGTCTGAGTTGCAGGCCCTTATGGCAGTAGAGCCCTTTTGATTTTCCATAAGGATAGGGTATCATTACGTACTAATCCTTCCTTTATGCCTAAGGTGGTTTCTAGTGTGGCTTTAAACCAAACTATTCAGTTGCCTACTTTTATGCAGACCCCAAAATAAAGGGAAAAGATTTTGCACACTTTAGATGTACACAGGCAATTGCGTTATTATTTAAGCAGGACTAAGGATTTTAGGCAGTCTCAGCAGTTGTTTGTTTCTTTTGCTTTGAGTTCGCAGGGCAAGCCTGTGTCAAAACAAACTATTTCTAGGTGGATTGGGTTTTGCATTGCATTTTGTTATTCCCATCATGGCAAGGAGATTCCAGCTGGAATTAGGCCTCATTCCACTAGGGCTACTGCCACTTCAACAGCATTTCTAAGGGGTGGCAACTAAGGATATTTTGGAGGCAGCTACTTGGAGTTCAGTGCATACTTTCTCTAAGCATTATCACCTTCCTATCTACTCTAAGTCTAGGGCTGGTTTTGCCACAGCTGTTTTGCAAGGCATGTTGTCAGCTCCTACTTCTTTATGATTTGCCAGCCTCCCTTACCTCTGCTTTGGGATTCTACCCAATAGTAAGGACTGCAGCAATGTGGAACAAAGAACATAGTACAGTTTTGTACCTACCATAAATGTAGATGTTCGAGGATCCACATTGCTGCAGTCCAATACCCTCCCTCCTTCCCCTCTGTGTTTAGGGGTGGTTGTGTAGGTGAGGTTATATGCTGATATTTTTGTATATATTTTTGTATATCTTGTACATATTTTTGGTGCAGGTATTTTGGGCCTTGTCTTTTTAGGGTCTTCTGACATCTGGGGCAAGAAAAGACTGAGGATATGACGTCGGTCATGCGCATTAGTACCCTGACGTACTGACGTCAGTCTAACGCGCCCTGACCGCAAGCCATATACTCTGGTATTCGGGCCGACTGGACAGCGGACTACCCAATAGTAAGGACTGCAGCAATGTGGATCCTCGAACATCTACATTTATGGTAGGTACAAAACTGTACTTTTGCACTGAACCTGTCTGCCAGTATGTTGGCAATGTCTGTGGGTTCAGTGATTTTTGTATCATTTTGGACTAATTCTGAGCATATCTGGGAGTTTCCACCCAGGTTCCTAACATAGCTGAAAAAGGCCTTATGATTGTCCTTTGAATCCATGGCAAATTTTTCTCTCAAAATTGGCCTTAGTTGATTTTATGAGTGCTCGTATTTTTTTACTAATAATGATCAGGGGTGACTTCCCTTTTATGGATTTTGTTCTATCATGTAATAGCTTTCTCCTCTTATTGTAAAGTTTGTTAATGGCTGGGGTCCACCAGACTGGACGTTTGCCCTTTGTGGAAAGAGTCTTGGTTTTATTTGGGATTGCCTGATCCATGCAGTCCTGGAGGTGTTCATAGAAGGCATTTGTAAGGGCTTCATAGCTTGGGTTGTGGTTTCCACTGGCTCAGGGGCCTTGAAGGATACCACACCAGTCTTGAGTAGTGTGAAGTTTGCTTTAGAAGTTCTTCACTATGGTCTTTTGTTTGGGGGGGGGATGTGGATTTCCAGTGAGATTAGTTTATGATCAGATCTCACCAATGAGGGATATACTTCGGTGTGGAGCATTTTGTCCCCATGTTTGTGACAATGATATCTAGTATATTTTCTCCTCGTGGGAACAGTGACTAGCTGTTCCATGGCATTTGAATTTATGAACTCCAGGAACCATTGGGCTAGAAAGTTAGGGCTTGAGTAATGTTCCCAGTCTATATTCGGGTAGTTGAAGTCACCCAATATGATGGTGTTTGGAGATACATTTATACCCTCCAGTGTCTTCAGGAAGGCTGTGTGGGGTTCCAGAGTTTGAGAGGGTGGCCTGTAGCATGCTACAAATTTTAGAGCAGTTTTGCCTATGGTTAGTTGCACCTGGATGGTTTCCGAGCTGCGTGCGTTGCCACCAACCTGGAGGTGTGGGTATCCTTTATGAATATGGATACACCCCCTCCTTTTGTGGTGTGGTCCGGGTTTTGGGGCCGGAACGCATGATATGAGGTAAAACCTAATAGTGCCGGGGTGCTCTCAGGAGCCTTGAACCAGGTTTCAGTTACAGCACAGACATCGATGTTCTCCATACTGAGAAGGGCCTCGAGTGCGTGCATTTTGAGATTTAGACTTCTGGCATTGAGCAGCATTACCCTCAGTTTCTTCCCATTTTGTTTTCTAGGGTGGTAGGTTTAGAATTTGAGCCTTGCCTAAAAAGGCACTATGGGGTGGCAAGAGCCTTAGCCAATATCCGGAATCCCAGGGGTGACAGGTGCAAGCCGTCCCTTGAAGCAGCGTGGCTTGTCAAGCATGTCATCCCAGGCAGACAGACACTGGATCCCCTTTGAATGACACCAGACATTAAGCCAATTGTTAAAGCTGATCATCTTGTCTCTATATTGTGGCATCATTCTTGGTGAAGGAAGGATACTGCTCAGGGTTAGGGTCATACCTGCCTGGGCTACATAATCAGAGAGCTCCTCTATGTCTCTTTTCATGTAGTCCAGGGAGTGCGTCTCAGGTTCACACCAGCATGGACAATGACTGTGTCATATTTGTACTTGCCGTGGAGTGACCCGAGTGCTTGTGTTATGTGGCGGATTCTAGCCCGATAGGCAGCTTACTGTGACCCTCTCCTTGTTCAGACTGGTGAGTGGGACGTCAGTGTGTCTGACTATGGAGTCACCTATGACAAGTATGTTTGGTGTTGTATTTGGCCTTAAGGGCTGTGACTGCTTTGTGCACTGCTTTTGTGGTTTATGTGTTGCTTGTGGGGTGTCTTGAGGTAGCAGTTGTTTGGGTGTCTGCTTTGGAGGCCTCTGCTGTTTAGGTAAATTTTTACTCAGAGCTTCCGAGTATGTCTTTGTGTGTTTATGTGTTTGATTCAGTGGAGTGGTAGCATTATGTGAGGCTGGTTTTGTGGTGTGTGTAGTTGCCTTCTCCTCCTGTCTGGTCTTGCCAGTCCTGAGTTGAGAGAGCTCAGCCTCCAGTTTGGCTAAATAGCTGCATCTCTCGCAAGTATTTGTGTTATGTGGGAGGAGGAGAGGGTTGTCTGTGTACATGAGGCAGTTATAACATTGCCTCAAGATTCCCAGATTCACCAGCTGGACCGGAGAGAAGATTGACAACTGACCTTTGGACATGCTAGAATAATATTGGGAGTTCCTTAATTGAAATCAAGGGCCAGTGGGGAGTGAGGGTGTAGTGCTTTTAATTTTTAGTGCTGGCTTATATAATTGCTTTAGTGAGCAAGTGCCAGGTAACTTGAGTGCAATGTGTTACAAGTAACTAAATGCAAAAACGACAAACAGTAACTTTCCTTCAAGTGAAACAAGGAAATAAGTACAGTAAGCAATGCAGATATCACTAGTGATCCACAGAAGCGCTGAGAAGTTGCGTATTAGGTGGAATTAGCTTCCAGGGAAATAACAAACAAACAAACAACAAGCATATAAACAAAGCTAGATTCATATATATATATGTGTGTGTGTGTGTGTGTGTGTGTGTGTGTGTGTGTGTGTGTGGGTCGACTTCTAAATTTCAAACTTTCAGAATGTCGACTTTCTTATGGTTGATACCATAAGATCGACGTTTTGAAACTGAACTGTTTAAATGGAGATCACCGTACAGTGTGGAATGGTATATTTACTGTTTTCTTTGGTGTAGTGCAATCTCAGAGTTGGTATATTTGATTAGCAGTTGTTTTGGGGGCAACCCCCCAATGTGTCAATTTAGTGTGTCCAGTCCACTTATTGCATGTCTTTGGAATGTGGGTGGAAACCGGAGCACCCAGAGGAAACCCACACTAACACAGGGAGGACATGCAGACTGTGTACAGGAGACACCCCAACCGAGAATTGAACCAGAGAACCCTAGTGTTTTAGAGTACTCAGTCGTACTTGTGGTATGATACCCAGGAGCAATAGAACGGAGCATCTTTGTTTTATTACTGTAGTGATGTGGGGCAGAACAGGGTAATGACAACATGCAGAGTAAATTCTTGTATTTGCACTGACCTTGCTAACTGAAGTGTCACAGAGGTGCAAGACTACGTCGTGCACAATACAGTGACTATTCCAGGACATAGTACTTCATGCCAGAAAGCACTGCAAAGAGCAACCTTCTTGCAAAGTGCAGTATGTGAATATTACTCAAGAGTAGGCTGAAATCACATGCCCACTTCTATCATTGTTACAAAAAGAAAGGCATTTATAAGAGAGTATGAAAGGAGAAAAGCAAGAAAATAGAAGCACACAAGGGAGAGCAAAAAATACAGTGATATGAGAGGGATAGGAATGTAGGGTACCTTTTTGGGGAGAGATCCACTCTAATTTATATGAAGGCAAGAGGTAAAGAGAGCTATGAGGAGGTATTTTATGCAAGGAAAGGCTGAAAATAAAAGCAGATGTAGGACTGTGTTTTGGATTAAAAAAAAAACAAAAACAAAAAAATAATGCAAAGAGTACAAACAGATGGGTGGTTCTGCACAGAGAAAGACGGGTTGGAAGTTGTTGGACAAATATATGGGGGATGGTGATGGGGAGGTTTTACCATATGTAAAATGTGGGTCAGGATACGTATAAAGGAAGTCATACTAGTTAGGGTGTTAGACACAGGGGATGTCAGGGTGGCATTGAGGGTAACTTGTACAGGACCACTGTTGGATGATCAGCATTTCCAGATAGTGACTGACCCTCTGTGGAGAGAGTTAAGGAGCTGCCACTCCAGTGAATCTGCAGTTAAGCATACAAGTTTCTCTATCTTGACAAGACACTTGAATGCATTGTCCAAAGTAGCAGCCTCAGTGTTTGATTAACAGGTAATGGGATATCAGCATCCACACAACAGGTAGTCTTCACCCCTGTGCAGTGAGCAAGTCACCCCCCCTCTCATAAGTTGCAACAGAAGAAGTTGACAATTAATGTGCCTGGTCATCCAATTTTTCTCTTGCTCATCTGGTGGACCTACAGAGTGAAGACATAATGGGGAAAGCGCCATAATGGTGACATGTCATTGAAACCAATACTGTGGCTAAGGTGGTGCAGATGGTGTGATTGCCCTAGGTGCAAGCTGTTATGGGGTGTAATGAGCAGTGCAACTGAGTTGGGTGCAAGTGCAGAACTGCTAACTTCAGATGACCTTTTTTTGTCCTCATCTTTGGAGGAGCTTTCTGGGAGGTGGCACTAGACTTTGATCAGCAATGAGTTTGAATGGGTATATTGTTGCTATTTGCCTTAGAGTTCCATGTATCTCTGTCATGCTGCCAGACATTCCTGTCTCCTGTGACACTCCATCCTATTGAGCATAGCCAGCGTTTTTTTTTTCTGCCATTACCTTCATTTAAAAAAGTCATCTGTGTAGATTTTTAACTGTATTCCAAATCCCCCCCAGTGTTGAAAATTCACTAACTGTTGAAAGTCTTCTGTCAAGTGCCCCCTACAAGCTCCCATCCCTGTCATTAGCCCAGCAGCCTGGTATGCCGAAGGCTGTATGGGAGGGTTAACTTGGATGTGGAAAAAAAAAGTTTCATGTAGAGAGCCTTGAGGTTAAAGGCTCTGGCTTCTTTAATAAGCATTTTGATGTATGCTTTCTTTCTTTCCCCACCTTATATCTAAGCAGCTTACAAGGATATATTATACTTTCAATAAAAAAGTCATAATAATTTTCTTGATAAAAATATTATTGAAATTTAAACTATATAACAAGTGAGATGCTGTAGATATAGACATATGTATCTGCAGCTATCATGATTTTTTTATTTTGCAGTTATTCCGCCTTTCAGCCATGCAGTAACTTTTGTGCATAATTGACTGTGCTAGAAAACTACCTAACGAATGTACTGTGGTTACCCACATTTCACTTGTGTCTTTATTAGTCTTGCTTTAACAATAATCCTGTGATAAAATGCATCCATAGTTCTTTTTGAATGCCTTTAGTGAGTAATGTCCCATATAACGACACAAACTCCACGATTCTCATGAGAGTATATGCTGAACAGTATCCTCAAGATAGGAAGGAGACCATGAATGATGGACTGCATGCTGAGGCAGGGCTAGCCAATTGACATTGCAAAATATGGCTGTAGGTGATTTAGTCATGTTGACTAATGTCATCAAATGGACATGGGTATGATAAACGGGTTGAGGACTCGGACTAGTCCAACCTACACTAGGGACCCATGCTGATGGAGGAGGGGTGTACATGCCCTTGTTAACCAGTGTGTGCCCACCATAAAGCCCAGCAACCCTGGGTCATTAAGCTACTAGCTGGCCAGTGTCCAGTTAACCAGCCTGGGTTACCTGGGATACCTCTGTTGAGCAAAAGCTGGACATAAAACCAATCAGCCTGCCAAACATGAACTAAGAATTGCTACACTCAGTGTAGGTTGATTGACAGGATGGAGCCTAGAAGCAGATAACATGATGGTATGAAGGAGGCTGGACATTCTATGTATGGAAGGGCAGTGCAGCAAAGCCACTTGGCTTGGCATCCAGAGACTACTATACAGGAGGAGGAGGACTGGCTAGAAATGGTATGGGAATTGTGGTAAGGGAGAGGTTTCAGAAGACAGCGAAGGCTATCATCAGAATTCTGTCTGGAACATGGCTTGATAGTAGCCAACACATGGTTCAGAAAGAGGGACAGTCACAAGATCATATACAAGAGTGGCCTACATGCAACTCAGGTAGATGGCTCCTAATAAGAAAATGGCACTGGGGTAGAATCAGTAATTGCAAAGTCATCCCCAGTGAAACAGTCAGCCCACAGCATAAACCACTGGTTGCCACAGTCAGCTGCAAGCACTGGTCAGAGAAGGTTCTAAGGTCAACAGAGACCAGGCTGAAGACCTGGAAGTTGACTGGGGAGAAAGTACAGAAAGGCTCCACTGAAGAATAGTAGTTTCCACAAATTTATTGAAGCGCATTTCGTTTGCTCCACTGAAGAATAGTAGTTTCCACAAATTTATTGAAGTGCTTTTCGTTCAAGTACCATACAGAACTTCATCAGAATCAGGATTCTTCTGATAAAGTTCTGTATGGTACTTGAACGAAAAGAGCTTCAGTAAATTTATGGAAACTACTATTCTTCAGTGCAGCCTGTCTGTTATTCGTTTGTGAGTTTGCAGTTTCAAAGTTTTGTACCCGTTGGAGAGAAAGTGCAACATTCCAAGGAATTACTCAGGGCTCTAGCACCCTAAGAAGAAGGGTGTTAGATCCACACTGTGAGACAGATTAAGAAATGTGGACATAAGATCCGAAGCCAAAGTAGCTCCAATTCCAGAAAATATCAAAGAGAACCGATTACTGTGGTGCAGGCACATGTGCAGAAAAGCAGAAGACAGTGTGATGAAAAAGATATGGGACAGACAGGAAGAAGTTAAGAGGAAATGAGGGCATCCCGCAAAGAGGTGGATGGATTGTTTGACTGAATATCTGTGACAGTCTGGCATGAGTGTCGAAGAGAGCAGGAGTGTGACATTGACACAAGAGAAATGGCAACAGTTTACATGATGCCCTGACCTCATGTAGAAAATGTGAAAAAGGGGGTTGATGATCATGAAATGAAACAATGAATTTATTGAGCCACATTGGCACTTCCCTACTCATGTTGCAGAGTGCATTCCAGCGATGGCTTTAGAGCATAATGACTGATAAGCTTGATGCCATAGATGGAGTAGAACAACACTTCGGAAAAGCCTGGGACAAGGGTAAGGAAGAAGTAAGGATTTTAACTATGGTAAAGGGAAGAGAAGCCAGTCATGGGAATTAAGCAGGCATAAACACTTAAAGGCCTTTAATGATCACCCCTATAGTGATTTTTAAATGGTGCTGGATGAGCTTGGCAGGGAAGGTGGTGTGACGGCAATGTGGTCGCATTTTATATTCTCCTGGGTAGGGCCCATAACTTGAAACGTGCTGGGGGGCCCCCAAAATGCTAGCACCGGCCCTGAGTATTCTCTTTCTTCTACACGTTGGTGTAGACTGTCAGTTATCATTGCTGATGATTCCTTTTCTATTTCCTTTATCACCTAAAAAAAAAGGTTTAAAATGGTATTCTTAAATCTTGCCCTTTTCCCGTTACATCTGTCTATGGGCTTGTGTGTGTGAGTGTGTGAGTGTGTGAGTGTGTGTGTGTGTGTGTGTGTGTGTGTGTGTGTGTGTGGTGTGTGTGTGTGTGGTGTGTGTGTGTGTGGTGTGTGTGTGTGTGTGTGTGTGTGTGTGTGTGGTGTGTGTGTGTGTGTGGTGTGTGTGTGTGGTGTGTGTGTGTGTGTGTGTGTGTGTGTGTGTGTGTGTGTGTGTGTGTGTGTGTGTGTGTGTGTGTGTGTGTGTGTGTGTGTGAGTGTGTGAGTGTGTGAGTGTGTGTGTGAATGACAGAGAAAGAGAAAGGCCCAGCTGGGTTTAAACACTGAAAAGTGTGCTCATAAAATACCTTATTCTGACTCTTACTCTGGGTATAGTGTTTGGGGACCCCTCCATCTTCAAGAGGATTGTTACTTCTGCCATTCTTAGTCACAGAGCTCTTTAAATTAATATTGAAATGCTTAATTTCTTCTTCTTTTGGTGAAGTATTATGTGGAACTTCTGAGAAATTAAAGGGCAAGTCTGACCTTCTACCCTTCCTGTTCTTCCTCCTCCAGGCTTCCAGAGAAGGCCAAGAAGAGAAGTGTTTTGATTCTGACATCTCCTTCGGTTTTGACAGCTCCAAAATCCAAATCTTCTGTTCCAACCTGTCCGTTGAAACAGCCTTCAAAAAAGTCAAAACCCTTGGCTCCAACTGATCTTTCGGACCATAGAACAGAATCTAGTCCTTCATCGGAACAAACTCTTTCAGCTCTGAAGGTATATGAAAAAAGACGTTTCAGTGCCGAAATCCTTGGATCCAACACCACAGTTAAAGGATTCAACGAAAGTTATTCTTCCAAGAACCGGTTATTCACCCTCCATTAATCCTTTTCCTGAGAGACTTCCATCACCATTCTTGGAGAGACCTAAATCACCTTCTGTGATGTCAGCCTGTTCCTCTAAAAGTCTAACTGAAGACAATGTGGAGATACTGGTGTGAAATCCTTTGGGAGCAAGGTATGACAAGATCCATTTCTTTTCCTACCCTGATGGGTCAAGGATTCCATTCTTCAGCTACTCCCCATTTACTTCCTCCTCTAACTTCACTTGAAGGCTTAGAGACTACGGTTCTGAGCTACCAGGTGCCATCTGCGTAGGAACAGAAGATATCTTTATCTTCAGAACAGATTATTGCTCTGAGCTCATTAGTTCAATCTGAACCGGAGACCTCTCAGGGCCATGACTGTCCTGTCATTTGTGAGGGGCTAGAGTCAACTCCTATGTTTTTGTAACCTTCTCTGTACCTTGGACCATTGGCATGGATCAGCTCAGCTTCTGCTTCGAGAGGAATCACTTCAGAATGGGTGGTGACCTCTTTTCCCAGACCTACCCTTTCAGATCCAGGGTCCCTAACTTTCTGGGTGGATCAGCTTTTGAGGCTATGGACAGAGCTATGACTGTAGCAGTCAGTCATTCAGCCCCTTCCTAGTTAGAACACACATCCCTGTCACGCCTACGTTCAGAGTCTCAACCATTGCCTCCACAAGGAGAGCGAGTACCAAAACCTCAGGAGTCCCAAAAGGGATTGCCCTCTTCTAGTGATACTTCCCAGATCATCTCACTGAGGAATTCCCGAAGAAGTGCAAGAGGAAGCACTTGGATTCCCCAGAGGAATCTGTCACAGAAGACACGGACTTCAGTGAAGGCAAAGGATCCCAAAGATCACCTCCTGATGATGTCTCCTTTGGCTGCATCCCAGAAATCGTAAAACAGAGAGGTGATTGGAAGTCCAGGAATCCTTCACCTGAGGAGTTAGTGTACCTGCAAACTTGTGGTACCTACCCATGTATCTCCTGGGTAACTCCGCCCACCAATGAGCTCATTGAGTTGAAATTTTGGGGGGCATGGAAAGGCCCCCGACACCATTGAACCCATTCCCGGACACCTGACAAAATTATCACTGCCCCAGAGGATAAAAAATTCTGGTCAAAGGGTTTGCTTTTTGATACCATGGTCTTAGCAGCAGCAACAAAAAAGGAAACAGTTGAGGAAAGGTCCTCTAACCATCCGCCCAATAAGGAGTCTGAGGCTATGGATAGGTTTGGGAAATGGGTTTATGCTTCTGATAGATATTACAGTCCTTGCATTTCTTAGCACAATTCACCAGACTGCAGAGGGATCTGATTAAAGAGCTTTCAGATACCCTTTCAGTATCCATCTCTAAAGAGGTTCAGGAATCTGTTGCCTCTCAGTTGGCTACCCTACAGTCCATATCCAACTCATCCATCAGGCTCTTTTCTCATGCAGCTGAAGGGATTACAAGAACACTGGGTTCAGTCGTTGCCACCATGAGACACACCTGGATATGCTTATGTAATTTTATGAAACCCTTCAAGTCTTCATTCATCAATTCTCCCTTTGACGACACATCATTGTTTGCCCTAAAGTTTAAGAAACTCTGTCCAAGTGCAATAGACATGGAAAGACCCTGACTGCTGTGGGCATACATTTTTCCACTCCTCATTGATCCTTTTCAAGGAATCAGTAAAGCAGTGGAAAGTTATGGTTCAAGAATTCCCAAGGGTCCTTTTAAGACACACATGGAGGTGGTTACCCCAGAGGTATAGGGGAGAATTTCAATGGAAAATGTCTCCCTCACAGCAGAGGAGGTCCGCAAAATCAAGAATACATAGATTCTTTGGAAAACCCTTTCAATGCTCCTGAAAGGAGGCCTAATTGTCTTCTTCTGGAGGCAGTCAGGGTTGACTATCCCTGCAGGGGAGAGCCTGGCTACAAATAACATCAGATACCTGGGTGCAGAGGATCATTTCCAGAGGTTATAGTTTATCATTTTCCCTTCCATCCCGTTTGCAAAAGACTCCCCAGTGTCCCACCCAATCAAAGGAAACAAGCAGTGCTACAAATTCAAGAACTGATAGAAAAAGTCATCCAAGAAGTCCCGCCAGACCAGAGAAAATACTGAACTTACTCAAGATTCTTTTTAGTGCCAAAAAAAACAGGGGACTGGAGACCAATTTTCGATCTCAGTGTTTTGAACAAGTCAGTTTGACAAACAAAGTTCCAGATAGTCATGGTAGTCCATTCTTCCATTTTTTGAACAGGATGACTGGATGTGCTCAGTAGACTTTCAGGATGGAGTACTGTCATATAAAGATGGACAGGTGATCCAGGAGGTTTCTCTGTTTCCTGCTGGGAGACGGTCACTATCAATTCAGAGTTCTGCATTTGGTCTCACCTCAGACCCCAGGGTGTTCACCAAGTGCATTGCAGTAGTAGCGGCTCACTTGAGACTGCTGGTATTCTGGGTGTTTTCGTACTTAAGCGACTGGCTCATTACCACTCCAACCAGGCATCAGTTGTTAGAGGCAAAAGTGCAGGTTCTGCAGACATGTTCCTACCTGGGGATAACCATAAACTACGATAAATCTCACCTCAAACCAACTCAGACCTTGAGTTCATAGGAGCTATCTTGAACATAAAGACAACAATAGCCTCTCTTCCCCCATTGAGAATACAAAAAATCAGATCATGTCATGAAGATGCAACACAATGGTCAATACTATACTATACTATAATGTCAGCTTTGATTTTAATCACCAACATTTGCAAGAGAGATCTCAAATGGAGGAATCAAATTGGATTAAATTCTAAAAGACCGTCCTTTCACTCCCTGTCATCCCAAGGCCACAGTGACCACAGACACGTCCTAGTTAGGGTGGGGGGACATTATCTGGGGAACACTGTCCAAGGAACTTGGTCTCCCATAGAGAACAACTTCCATATCAGTGTCTTAGAGATGAGAGCAGTGCTTTTAGCATTGCAGGCCTTCCAGGATGCTGTCCCTTCAGGGACAATTGTGATTCAAATGGACAACATGTCATTAGTTTGGTACATCAACAAGCAAGGAGGAACCAGGCCACATCCCTTGTGTGGAGAAGCTCTCAGTGTGGCAGTGGGTGATCTCATCCAGTCACTTTCTCATAACAACACATGTTCCGGGAAGATCCAGTGTGATAGCAGACAAATTGAGCAGATGCATACTCCTGCCTCATGAGTGGTCCCTCAGTCCAAAAGTGACGGAGAGAATATTCCTTCAGTGGGATCAGGCTTGAGGTCTTTTCACCTCTCCCCTAAACAACAAGTGCAGCAACTACTTTGCCCTAATTCTTCCTCAGGGGGAATCACTGAGGGATGCTGTTGTCCACAATTGGTCCTCTGGTGGTCTTTATACCACTCCACCGATTCCTATAATTCTAAAGTTTCTAGAGAAAGCAATCAAGTTTGAAGAGCAAGGTAGTCATCTTTGCACCTTATTGGCCTCAACAGATTTGGTTCCCCTTCCTTTGGCCTTGTCTAACTCACCAACCATGGATTCTAGACCTGGTTAGAGATCTCATGTCCCATAAGACAGACATGATCCACCTGGACATTTTGAACCCCAAGTTGTCAGGTTGGTTTCTCCAATTCCATTAATAACTTTTGGTCTTTTCACCTGTCAGACACATACTTTTGGCCTCTCACAAAAGCATTTGCGCATAAACTTTACAACAGTAAATAGAAAAGGTTTGTCTTTCGGACAGGTCAAAGTAATGTTGACCCTTTTTCAGCAGCTGTTCATAAGATTCGCAAAGTTTTGGCCTCACTATTCAGTGAAGGGGATTCATCTTCTACTATTAAAGTTCAATTAGCAGCTATATTCAATTTTCATATTGGATTTGAAGATTTATCACCTGCTTCTCATAAGCTTTGTGAAGCTTTTTTGAGAATTACTCTTCTTGTAAAGCATCCTTACAAAGATTAGCCCCTCCTTGGGACCTGAACTTGGTGTTGCAAGCAATCTTACAACCTCGTTTTGAACTGGCAGCAGATTGTGATCTTAAGTTTCTGTCCTGGAAAACTATTTTCTTAGTAACTATAACTTCCACCAGAAGGATTTCAGAAATTCAAGCTTTGTTTTGTAAACCACCATTGTTGATTTTTTACAAGGATAAGGTTGTGCTAAGAACCAACCCCTCTTTTCTATCAAAGGTGGTTTCAGAAGCCAATATCAAACAATTAACTTACCAGTTTTCTAATCCCAAATTTGATAAAAGTGAATGTTGCTTTCATTTCTTAGATATTGATAGACAAGTATGGTTTTATCTTCACAGAACAAAAGATATCAGAAAATCTGACCAATTGTTGGTCTCTTACTCGTATACAAAACTAGAAAAATCTGTGAGCAAAGTGACATTGATTGATGGCTAACAAACTGCATTTATTTTATCTACAACAAATTGGGGATTGCTTTATTGAAAGCACATTCAACTAGAGCTGTAGCGACTTCAGCTGCCTTCCAGTCTAAAGCCTCCATGGATTATATTTGTGATGCAGCAGCCTGGGCTACTCCCCATGCTTTCATTACTCATTACAAATTGGATCTGGTTTCCAGGGGAAGAGCGTCATTTGGTTCAATGGTGCTCTGTAGCATACATTCTTGAGTCACAGGGTCTAAGGTAGCTGGGGACTCTGTCCCACAGGTTGAGAATAGAATGAAAATTGACAACATCAGATAAAGAAGTTATGTACGTAACGTTCCATTTGTGTTGTCCGTTTTCATTATTCTGTAATGTATATAGATGTGGCCTGTCCTACTCCTCTATTCAGGTTAATTTGCCACCATTTCAGCATGTCTGCCCATGGATCTCACTCTTTCAATGCACTCTCATGTGAAAATGTTTTTTAAGAGGCTCTACACAAAAAGCCTTTAAGAAAACTGCTGGCTCCTCCTTAAGAGTTTAATTTTGTATTAGAGAAGCTAATACTTGCTCCAAATAAACCTGCTTGTCTGGCTAACTCAAGGTTTTTACCATTGTAAACGGTTTAACTGATTGCTCTGACCTCTGCAAGATGGGTATCTGAGTTGCAAGCTCTTATGGTTGATCAGTCTTAGCCCATTTTCCACAGAGACAGGGGTTGTTTGAGAACTAATTCATCTTTTATGTATCAAGTGGTATCTCTGTATACCTTTTTTTCTGCCTAACAGTCCATCTCCCTTTGTTCATTTCTGAAACTAAGAATAAAGGAGAAAGGATACTTCATGCCTTGGACGTCCACAGACAACTCGTACTATATTGACAGAACAAATTCTTTCAGAACTTGTGATCAGTTGTTCATTTTTTGTTAAAGTAAGAAGGGGCAGCCTGTGTCAGAGGAGAATTCCATATTATTGTCTCTGGCTATTACCTTTTGTTATTCCCACCAAAAACAAAACTGTTCAGAGCAAGGTCAGAGCACACACTATCAGGGTCTTGTCTTCATCTGTGTCATTTGGAAAGGGTTAGACTCTAGAAACATTCTAGAAGCAGCAACCTGGTCCTCTGTGCATACTTTTACAAAGCGCTTTGAACTCAATTACTTTTCCAGGTCTAGGTCTGGCTTTGCTAAGACCATTCCCCAGGGGCTTCTGGACCTTTCCACTTCAATGTCACATTTGTACTAAGCTATGGTAATCTAACTGTATAACTTAGACTACTGCAGTACTGGTCAGTTTGAAAAAAAAAGTAGTACAGTTGTGCAAGTAAACTGTAACAGTAGATGTTTGAATGGTCACTGTTGAAGTAGCTAATTCCTCCCTTCATTCCCCTTGTTTTTGATTTGAAAGAATTGATGGATTCATTCTCCATGACTTGCTGACTGTTATGAAAATGGCAGGGGGGAGGAGGGTAGCCGGGGGGGGGGGGGCAGCCATTGTTACAGGTCTGCAAAGGGGAGTGCACAAAAAATAAATTATTTATCCCATTGAAACAAATCCTTTGACAGTCATGTAGCTCATGCTTGAGCTGTTCAGTGCAGAAAATAGATAGCCTGTAATGTCTGGGTTTTATACCATCCGGGCATCAGGCAGACCCCTTTCTTTGCAGCCAGAATTACTTTTTGAAATATGGTGTGCCTTTCTGCATTAGGATGATACTTGTCCTTTAAACAATACAAACTGTGTTGATGTTCCCTGCAATAAAAATGAAAGGGGCGTCATGTTTTTACTGATGGATGCAAAAAAGTCTCTGAAGGGAAGAGCCTCATAATTTTTAGACCTGTTTGCATCACCTGTAGTGACTTAAAGTAGCCTAAATAGCCAGTATATGTGCCCTTCTAACCTAGAGATTTTCATATAAAAATTGCAAGGCCTTACTAGTAAAATTATTCACACACATCCCAAGACCAGTATTTCTTTAAAAATCTGATGAGCGAGATTTCAGACATGCACGATAACCTCTTTCATTTGTTTATAGCATTTATAAGGACCTTTCCTTTTTAACAGTGAATTTAAATCCCCTAATGTTTGCCAAGGTATATATGAAGATGAAAAATATAGTAAATGTAATATAACCCTACCAAAATCCAAGCCCAAGAAAAGTTAGAACCAAATTACAGTACTGAGAAACTTTTAGCACAGTGACTTAGGCAACAGAAAGTGGAAAGGTTTGTTACCAAATTTAAGGAACCTATAAAAAGAAAAGTAAGCAGAGATCCTGTAGAGGTACAAGAGATATTTTGGAATTTTTTTTTGAAAATTTGTATAAAGCAGAAAAATGTGGAAATCAAGAATGAGCATTAATGAAATATTTATAAAAGACTTAAGTGTGACAAGATTAGAGGTAGATGAGGCTCAACTATTAACAGTTAAGATAGGAGAGGATGAGATAAAAATAGTGACGTACAGTCAATCTGCAGCAAAGTCTCCAGGAATAGATGGTATTCCTGTGGAAGGTTGGAAATTAGGAGGGAACAAAGTGATAAAGATCTGGAAGGTTTTGTTTAACAGTGTTTTAAAAGGAGGGAAGAAGGCTGTTGTGGTTGTAATACTAAAGATGGCAAATACCCATCAATCCCAGCTTTATATAGGCCCATTTAATTTTAAACAGTGATTTATAAGATGTTTATCTATAATAGCTAAAAGAATTGCAAAGATGTTGCCAAAATTGATAGACATGGATCACTGTGATTTTCTGGAGGGAAGGTAAACATTTGACAATATTAATAGAACAATGATGGATCAGAAAATACTGCTGCTGTTTCTAGGTCTCGATGCAGAGAGAAAGCATTCAACAGAGTAGGCTGGGATTTTATGAGTAGAGCAATGGAAGCAATTGCATTCCCTGATAAAATAATAAGGTTAATTGGGAGCATATAAGATGGATGGGAGGTAAAAATTAAAATGGGAGGGTTCCTTTCTGACAAGTTGCCTCTGAACAGAGGAACTAGGCAGGGGTGTTCTCTTTCCCCTTTATTATTATTTATATGTAGAGCCACTGGCAAAGGAAATAAGTACTCAGAAATTCAAGGATGTAACTGGGATGGTAATCTAGAAAAGTTGGCTTTATTTGCAGACAGTATTGTTTTGTACTAGATAAAACCAGAAAAAGGACATCTCAGTGTTGTGGAACATCTTTAGACAGTTTCAGGTCTTAAGGATATAAAATTAATGAAGATAAAAAACAAAGACTGTGCCTGTAAACACTGCAAACTATGTACCCACACATGAATTGGTCCAGCAGTACCCATATTAAGGTGACATGATATAATGTATTTAGGAGCATGGATTAAAAAGGATTCTGTAATGACAGCTAAGGTTATGTGGGAGGAGACTAAACAAAAGATAATACAAAATCTGGTAACTAGAAGCTCTTGTTTATGAATATGGAAAGCAAATTGCAAGCAGTGAAAATGTATTTAGTCCATTTAGTTTTATGTATAGGTTAAGCATATTTTATCAACCATAGGAGAAGGTGTGGACAGTAATTGATTAGGATTTTTTTTCTGGGAGGTGAAAAGGGCAATGGTCAAGAGGAATAAGATGATCCTTCCAATAGAACAAAGTGGATTAGGATTACCTGATTTGAAGGGATGTTTTAGAGCTACACATTTAGGGCTCATACATAACACAATCAGAAAGCTATAATTCAAAGTGGAAAGGGATGATGATGAAGCAGGGGGATAATTCAAGAAATAAGGATAGAGTTGGATTTTGGATGTACATTTTTAAGGAGAATAACAGCCACATAGAATATTATATTCATAAAGATGTAGAAATTATGTAAGAACTAAGCCAAAACAAGAACTGAGAAAGGAGATTTTGCTAATAGGGATGACAGCAATTAGGGATACAGAGAATAGGCAAGAGGGGGCTGGAATTTACTGGAGACAACTTGCAATGGAACCAAGGTATTGGGATCAGATATCTAGAGGGGGAAAAATAAAATGTGAATAAGTGACATTTGAAATGCAGGCTAAAGACTGCCTCCTGTATCCAGGAATATGATATGTCTGAGTGTAGGCAAAGAGAAAAGGATAGGGGGATCCTCAGTGAAAGACCTGCTCTGGTAGAGTTTTAATTGAATCTAGAACATAAGCTACTGTTAAAAAAGGACATTAATAGGGCATATAAAATACTGCACCGTAACTATAGGAATCAATGAGATGAGGTTAGAAAAGATTGGGAAGAGAGCTTGGATAAACAATTCACAAGGAAACAATGGGAGGACATATGCATGACTCCCAGATATGCAATAAGAATATTTAGGATTTTTGCTTGAAATGTTTGCTTAGGTATACCCTAAGTAGACTCAAGAAAGATTTTTTCCTCTAGCAAATGCTGGAGGCAAAGAAAAAAATGGAAATTGTGGAAACAGTGCACGAATAAGAATGTTTTGGAGGAGGAGTGAGGTTTAAGTGATTGCAGAAACTGATCAGTTGTTATAATGTTGAATTCATAGGTGCTTACTAGGCTAACGAGTACAAGGGCCTTTTTAAGCCTAAACATGCATCCCAAATCTCTGACAAGTTCTAATACTCTTGATAAGTGTAAGCAGGGGATTGGGAGATGACACGTTTACAAGTTAGGGAGATGAACCATTTATAGATTGCCTGTGTCCATTAGAGACATTGGGGCCAAACTAATGAATTTCCTGTTCCAGAAACGGATAATCTTTGGAATACATACCTGTCTCTCCAGCAGGTCCTATTTATATCACAGGCAATGTTTAAGTCTTTCGAATAGGTAATTCTGGTGCTGTGTTTTGCGGATATGCAGGAGGTCCATCAGAGTGGGGACTGACAATGCCCTGTATGTCGAGCATACATCTCCCCTCAAAAGGCTGTAGGAGACAAAATACATGGATAGGGCCTTGAGGCAGTCTGCATAGGACATTTTACTTAAGCCCTGCATTCTTTTAGTGAAGAACCTCTGTGGATGTTCCATTTGTTGTATAGGGGGCATTGTACCCAATGATGGGTCTGCCGAATACAGTGGAACACTGACTTCCTTGGACTTAGATGTCATACCTTAGTTTATAAGTTGTACATCATAGAATGATTTCTCCAAAGCCAGCTTCATGCTAGTCAGAAGTGACAAACGTCATGACACCCATGCAGATGGGAACTGAAAGTTCGACTGCTGAATCCTACACTAAGGCACTGTATGAGCACATCCACTCATGCATGAATCGTGCCATCCCCAATAGAACCAAGACGCTCTCCTCCAAAAAAAGGAAGCCAATCTGGTGGTGTCTTGCCATAAACAAACTTTATAACAAAAGGACAAAACTGTTGCAGAAAAGAGGAAAATCCCAGGATGAAAAAACTCCCATAACCAGACTCAGTAAGATGCTGGGATCCCTCATAAAGTCCTCCAACGCTAGTTACGAAAATAAAATTGCCAAAGATTCCAAAGACAACCACAAGGCATTCTATAACTATGTCAAGAATCTAAATGGCAATGCTCAGATCTGCTCTGAGCTACAACAGAATGGCATTAAATATACTGATCCCAAGGATATTGCCAATATCCTGGCAGATTGATTCAGTGCAAAGCTCACCCCCCTCTCACCCCCAAAGGGCCCATCTCAATACCGAAAGATTGCCAAATTCCGGTAATAATGGTCACATAGGTAAAAAATGCACTGTCCAAAGCTAAGAATACAGCATCCATGGGACCAGACGACATCTCAGGCTGTGTACTACATGAACTACAAAATGAACTGGCACCTCACCTAAGTGTCATGTTTAATCATAGCCTCACCTCGGGCCTCATGCCCACTGAGGGGTGCACAGCTACAATTATCCCACTCCACAAGGGGGGATCCACCTTGGATCCCGGAAACTACTGCCCCATCAGTCTGACGAGTCTGATCTGCAAGGCCATGGAACGTATTATCATGGAACTTGACATTGGAAACCTTCAAACACTGGACCCCATGTAGTTTGGGTTCGTGAAGGGACGATCTTGTCTCCTGAACCTGATTGACGTCTTCGAATCATTCTCCAGAGCCGTGGACAAGGGTAAGATGATCCACACAGCCTATCTGGACCTCGCCAAGGCCTTCGACACCATCCCCCACTCTAGAATCATAGATAAACTTACTAAGCTTGGCATTAATCCCTACGTCACTCGATGGGTTGCCAACTGGCTTATTGACAGAACCCACACTGTAAAAGTAGCCGAATCCAAATCCAGTTCCAGACAAGTGACAAGTGGAGTACCTTAGGGTACAGTCCTGGGACCGCTCTTGTTTGTCATCTACTTCTCTGAAGTATAGGCCAACACTAAGGGACTCTGGCTAACAAAGTTTGCAGATGACTGCAAACTGGGAGCCATTATTGAATCCCCAAATGATGTGGATATTCTACAAAAGGGCCTTACAGAAACAGATGCTTGGTGCCAGAGCCATGGGCTCAAGCTCAGTGCCAAGAAATGTATAGTTATCCCCTTTGGGAAAAACATGTACCCGTGAATTACCACATAGGTGGCAGTACACTAAACACCAAAAGTGTGATAAGAGACTTAGGGACTCAGGTAGACAGTGGTCTCACCTTCAATAACCACATCGCCACAACAGTTAGGAAATCCTTCTATGTGGCACACCTCATCACTAAGGGCTTTTCATCCAGAAAAAAGGAGGTCATTGTCCCACTGTACTCATCCCTCATTAGACCCATTATAAAATACAACGCCCCATTTGGTATGTACCTCTCAAGACATCTGCAACAACTGGAAAGGCCTCAGAAATACCTCACTAAAAGAATCACAGGCCTAAAGCAGATGCCCTGTGCTGACCATCTAAAAAAACTCCATCTATACTCTGTCACATATCGTCTACTCAGAGGCGATCTCTGCTTAATATACAAGGCCATGTCAAACCCAGAGCTGTTGGTTCATAGGTTCATAGGTTGGTACTAGGCTATCAGCCCTAGGGCCTATACAAGCCTAGCCAAAACAATTCCCTGGCTATTTCTTCCCACATTATTTACTTTCCTGGACCCCTGTCTAGCAGGGCGACTGACGTGATCCCTGGGGTGAATTTCCTTTCTCCCATCCAATCGTCAAGGTTCCTCTTGAAGAGGTCCAAAGAGGCACTCTGCTTGACATGTATGGGCAATCTATTCCAGAGTCTGGGGAGTCTCTGGGTCAGGAACTTATCCCTCCAGCATGTTTTGTTTATTGTGATGGTGTATTGCGTGTAGCTCTGAGGGATTGGGATTTCTTTAAGTGTAGCATGTCCAACAGCTCTGGGTTTGACATGGCCTTGTATGTTAAGCAGAGATCACCTCTGAGTAGGCGATATGCGACAGAGTATAGCTGGAGTTTTTAAGGCGGTCAGAGTAGGGCATCTGCTTTAGGCCTGTGATTCTTTTAGTGAGGTATTTCTGAGGCCTTTCCAGTTGTTGCAGATGTCTTGAGAGGTACATACCAAATGGGGCGTTGTATTCTATAATGGGTCTAATGAGGGATGAGTACAGTGGGACAATGACCTCCATTTTTCTGGATGAAAAGCCCTTCGTGATGAGGTGTGCCACATAGAAGGATTTCCTGACTGTTGTGGCGATGTGGTTATCGAAGGTGAGACCACTGTCCACCTGTGTCCCTAAGTCTCTTATGACACTTTCTGTGTTTAGTGTACTGCCACCTATATGGTAATTAATGGATACATGTTTTTCCCCAAAGGGGATAACAATACATTTCTTGGCATTGAGCTTGAGCCCATGGCTCTGGCACCAAGCATCTGTTTCTGTAAGGCCCTTTTGTAGAGTATCCACATCATTTGGGGATTCAATAATGGCTCCCAGTTTGCAGTCATCTGCAAACTTTGTTAGCCAGAGTCCCTTAGTGTTGACCTGTACTTCAGAGAAGTAGATGCCAAACAAGAGCGGCCCCAGGACTGAACCCTGAGGTAACTCCACTTGTCACTTGTCTGGAGCTGGATTTGGAGTCGGCTACTTTTACAGTGTGGGTTCTATCAGTAAGCCATTTAGCAACCCATTGGGTGACATAGGGATTAATGCCCAACTTTGTAAGTTTATCTATGATTCCAGAGTGGGGGATGGTGTCAAAGGCCTTGGCAAGGTCTAGATAGGCTGTGTGGACCACCTTACCCTTGTCCGTGGCTCTGGAGACTGATTCAAAGAAGTCAATCAGGTTCAGGAGACAAGATCGGCCCTTCACAAACCCAAACTGGGTGGGGTCCAGTGTTTAAAGGTTGCCAATGTCTTTGTTTATAAGTTCCATGATAATACGCTCCATGGCCTTGCAGATAAGGCTTGTCAGACTGATGGGATGGTAGTTTCCGGGATCCAAGGTGGATCCCCCCTTGTGGATTGGGATAACTGTAGCTCTCCGCCACTCAGTGGGCACGAAACCTGAGGTGAGGCTATGATTAAACATGACACTTAGGTGAGGTGCCAGTTCATATTGTAGTTCATGTAGTACTCAGCCCGGGATGTCATCTGGTCCCATGGATGCTGTATTCTTGGCTTTAGAGAGTGGGTTTTGTACCTGTGTGGCCGTTATTACTGGAATTTGGCAATCTTCCGGTATTGAGATGGGCCATTTAGGGGGTGAGAGGGGGGTGAAGTTGGCACTGAATCGATCTGCCAGGATATTGGCAATATCCTTTGTATCAGTATATTTAATGCCATTCTGTTTTAGCTCAGAGCAGATCTGAGCATTGACATTTAGATTCTTGACATAGTTATAGAATGCTTTGTGGTTGTCTTTGGAATCTTTGGCAATTTTATTTTCGTAACTAGCTTTGGAGGATTTTATGAGGCATCTCAGTTTCTTACTGAGGCTAGTAAGGGAGTTTTTTGCATCCTGGGATTTTCCTCTTTTCTGCAAAAGTTTCTTCCTTTTGTTGTAAAGTTTGTTTATGGCAGGGGACCACCAGATTGGCTTCCTTTTTTTGGATGACAGCATTTTGGTTCTATTTGGGATGGCACGATTCATGCATGAGTGGATGTGCTCGTACAGTGCCTTAGTGTAGGATTCAGCAGTTGAACTTTCAGTTCCGTCTGCATGGGTGTTATGAAGTTTGTCACTTCTGACTTGAGTAGCATGAAGTTGGCTTTGGAGAAGTTTTTATGGTGGTTTCTTTACTGGGGATGGGGTGGGATGTGGATGTTAAGGATGATTAGCTTATGGTCAGACCTGACTAACGAGGGGTGACCATAGGTATGGAGCATTGATTTCCCATGTTGGTAATGACCAGGTCTAGGATATTGGAGCCCCTGGTGGGACTATGGATTAGTTGATCCAGGGCATTGGAATTTATGAATTCCAAGAACCGTTGCGCAAAGGTGTTGGGACATGAGTAGTTTTCCCAGTTAATGGCAGGGTAGTTAATATCACCCAGTATTAGGGTGTTTGGTTCTATCTTAATATTTTCCAGTATATTTAGAAAGGTGTAGTGAGAATCTTGGGGTATGGTGGGGGATCTGTAGCAAGCTACAATTTGGATTGCAGTCTTACCTAGTGTTAGTTGCACTTGGAGAATTTGGACATGCTACACTTAAAGAAATCCCAATCCCTCAGAGACACACACTCCAGTGATCTAAATCTTGTCATCACAATGAACAAGACATGCTGGAGGGATAGGTTCCTAACCCGAGAGACTCCCCAGACTCTGGAATAGACTGCCCATACATGTCAAGCAGAGTGCCTCTTTGGCCCTCTTCAAAAGGAACCTTGATGATTGGATGGGAGATAGGAAATTCACCCCGGAGATCACGTCAGTTACCCTGCTAGATAGAGGTCCAGGGGAGTAAATACTGTGGGAAGAAATAGTCAGGTAATTGTTATGGCTAGGCTTGTATAGGCCCTAGGGCCGATAGCTTAGTACCAACCTGTGGGGCCGGTAGCCTAGTACCAACCTATAAACCTATGATTTCTTCACTACTGTAGACACATGATGATCAAAGGCTAGATTTTCTATGTGTATCCCTAAGTCCCTGACTGTTGGGGCAGTTCTAAGGGGTGTGTTGTCACTATGATAGTTACCAGAGGTGGATGATTTCCCGAAGGATACTTTTATGCATTTCTTGACATTTAGTTTTAGTCCATGGCTCTCACACCAGTTGTTTGTGTTAGTGTGGGATTCAGTGACAGTTCCTAATTTGCAATCTTCTGCAAATTTAGTCAGCCAGAGATCACTGACATTGACCTTGACTTCAGAAAAGTAAATGCCAAAATGGAGTGGTTCAAGGACTGATCCCGGAGGGACTCCACTTGTAACTGGCCTCTTTGGAGAGGTGGACTCCCCAATTCTAACTTCCTGGGTCCTGTCTGTGAGCCATTTGGCTATGCACCTGGTGACATACCAGTTTGTACCCAACCCCTTGAGTTTGTCAACAGTGGCCGAGTTGGATATTGTGTCAGATGCCTTGGCCAGGTCAAGGTAGGCAGTGTGAACCATTTTTCCCTCATCCATTGCTTTGGTGACCCTCTCAAAGAATTCCACCAGTTTGTGCAGACATGATCTGCCCTTGACAAAACCATACTGGATTGGGTCCAGTGTCTAGAGGTTTACTGTATCACTATTGACCATTTCCATGATTATTTATTCATTGACATTTGTTTACAGGAAAAGTCCACTGGGCCAGGGTAACCCATTTTCAGTGGAGGCCTGTGAAGAAAAGCTCCAGGAAACATGCATAGAAGTAAAACATATAAAAACATATTTTGTGTAAGAAGTGTTTTAACAATAGTATATAGATTAACAGAAGATAGAAAACTTATTGGTAATCGGTAAAGAACAATTACATTATATTAAAGTATGATTCAGTAAGGATATTTTGTACTTGTTGGAAATCAGAAAAGAAAAATTACATTATTTTAAAGTATGATTCAATAAGGATATTTTGTACACCATACAAAGCATAATACAGTGATAGATGGCATCAGAGAATAACAAACTGTTATTCTCAAAAGTAAAGGAGTGTATCAGTTGGGTCAATAAAGTATTGAGAGCTTGGAAGTAAGATTAGTATGAGGGCATAGGGGAAGACTAAAGAAATCTATTCCAACATGTGAAGCATAATTCAGTGGTGTTGGGATGGGAAGGAGGAAGGAGTAGGAGATGAGCAGAGGAAATGTTAGATGAAGCATTCATTTGGTAGTGTAAGAGTAAGAAAGGAAATTGAGAGTAGTTAAGCTGGCTAGATATGGTTTAGGTAATGGCTGAGGAGGGAGTAGAGCAGTTGCAAGTCCACATGGATGTGAAGTGGCTATGCAGTGCACTTTTAAAGTTGGACGTTGTTAGTAGAAGATGTGTATATTTCCATGGCTTTACATATAAGACTAGCGAGACTTATGGGTCTGTAGACGGCCCACCTTTGTGCAGAGGGATGACTGTTGCTGTTCTCCATTCATAAGGCATGGAGCCTATTTGGAGGCTATAGTTAAATAGCAATTCCAAAGGCCCTGATAGGTCACGTTTCATGCTATTTAGAAGGCATCCTGGGATATTATTTGTGTCCATTGATGGTGTTCTTGGCCTTAGAGACCTGTTCCCTAGTGATTGCAGGGAGGTTATATTTGATGGTACTTTCTGAGGGAAGGTTCAGGGGAAGACGGGTAAAGTTGAAGCTGAATTTATTGGCCAATAGGTTTGCTATCTCTTCTGGCTCAATGTAGGTGGCTTCATTTACAATGAGCTCTGCACAGAATTGTGTGTTGCCTTTGAGGTTGCGGACATAGCTAAAGAATGCCTTGTGGTTGTCCATGGCCTGGGAGGCTACATTCACCTCAAATTTGAATTTTGTAGACTTTATTTATCCTCTGAGATGTTGGTTTAGTTGGAGAGTGCTTTTATCCTGCTTGGTGCTGCACCTCATAATTTTTGCCATGCTTTTCTTCCTTCTGTTATACAGCTGATTGATTTTTGTGATTCCACCAAGGTGGTTTGTTTTTTGTGTTAGTTTTGTACTTCCTGGTGGGTACAGCTGCCTCTATGCAGCTATTAACATGCTTGCACAGGATTTCTGAGAACTGTTCTGCATAGGCAGCAGTCGTCACAGGGTTTATGGGGGCTTGAAATTTTGCCAGGTTATCACTTAATAGCAGGAGGTTAGCCTTAGAATAGTTCCAGAATATTTTAGGTTTAGCTGAAGGTCCAGGTTTTATTTTTACTTCAAAGGAAACCATTTTGTGGTCTGACCTTACCAGGGAAGACATTACAGTAGGGGTTGTGCAGCACTCTCCCATATTAGTGATGACCAGATCCAGTATGGCTGCACCCGTGGTTGGTGTGTTAACTGTCTGGTTCAGGGATTTTGTGTTGACAAAATCCAAGAATTTCTGTGCCTGTACCTTTGGTGTCATATAGGATTACCAGTTAATAGTGGAGTAATTAAAGTCGCTCATGAATATGGTATTGGGTTGGATGATTAGTGTTTCTAACAAGTTAAAATACACTGTATGTGTTTGCTGGGTCATAGAGTTGGACCTAGATTTTGACTGTAATGATTTGAACATGGAGCAGCTCAAGTGCATTGTCCTGTTTGACCAGCCTTGAAGTGTATTTATTTTTGATGTAAACAGAGACATCTCCACCTTCAGTCACTGTCTGTGTAGTAGCTGGTCTAAATGTGTGGAAGGTATTATAACCTTGCACTGTTGGTGTGCTGTTTTCGGCTTTAAACTATGTCTCAGTGACTGCTCAGATGTCAGCATTTTCTAGGGTGAAGAGAGCTTTTAGGGAGTGGAGATGTTTGTTTAGACTCCTAATATTGATCAGTAGTACCTAAATTTTCTTGGTTTTGATTTGCTATGTCGGAAGTACTTTGTTTGGGATTGCCCAAAAAAGGCTCTATGGGGAAGACAATGTTTTAGCTAATATACGAAAGCCTAGAGGCGAGAGGTGCAGACCATCCATGGCAAAGCAGTGTGGTCTGTTGACCATCTCCGTTCAAGCTGACAAATGTTGCACCCCCTTAAAATTACATCAAAAACTAAGCCAATTATTAAAGTTGATCATCTTTTGTACTACTACTAAGGTATCTCACCTGCCACACTGAAGGACTGTAAAGTGCAGTATACAAACTATTCAGTCTAATCATGGATATGCTGCTGTTGTTTCAATTTTACTTTGACAATATTACCTTCATATTGTTCCTTGTCTCCTCTTCTGGGATGGATGTGGGTCACTGCTGTCCTACTTTACTTACTATTTGCTACTTATTAAATTTCTACTGTGATATTTTATTAATTTTTCTCTGTCTATATGTGTAACTGTTTCCTGCATTGAGAACAAAGTAATGTAATTTCGTTCAGCTACACTGCTGTTTTCTTTGACTTTGTTCTTATTGTGGCATCATCCTTGGAGAAGGTAAAATGCTGCTCAATGCTAGGCTTGTAACAGACTGAGACACATATTCTGAGAGTTCCATGATGCCTATCTTCATATATTCTAGGGAGGTACATCTCAGGCCATTTACTCCCACACGGGCTGTGACCGAATTGTACTGATACTTGTGGTCCAGTGACCTGAGTGCATGCATAATGTGGTGGATCCTAGCTCTTGATAAGCAACTGACTGTGACTTTCACCTTACTCAGCCTGGTGAGAGGGACATCAGTGTGTCTTACAATGGAGTCTCCAATGACCAGAATGTTGGTTTGTGTGGCGGCTTGCCTTATGGGCTTAGAGGTAGAGGCTTCATGAGATGTGGCTCTGTGTGTTGATGTGGGTGTTTTGAAAGCGTGCATTTGTGGATGCTGATGGTATTTCTTCTGTACTTCATCTAGGAGGTTTTTGTGGTTTAGGAAGGTTACATTTAAGTGCCTCAGCACGTGTGGATCTATATGTCTGCTTTGAACTGTGTATGGTAGGTGAAGCATGTGTACTACTGACAACCTTATTGACATTAGGAGAAGTTTTATGTGAAAGCTTTGCCTCCAGTGACATTGTGTAAATACATGTGTCACATACCATGTCAGTTAGTGTGAGAATTTAACTGGTTGTCAGTAAACATGAGCTAAGTTCTACATTGCCTCAGGATGTCCATATCCACCAAGCTGGTAACGGATGATGACAAATATACAAAGGAATATATGTAATGTATAATGTTTCTAACTGGGAATATGGTAATATGGTTTGTTTTCTTTTATTTAAATATATGTTTGCATATGTCTTGAGTGTTAATTCAATAAAGGTGTTAAAAATAAAAACACTACAATAATGAGCGTGCACTGACATACTCGCTTTAACTGAAAGAAGAAGCTTTTATGATAGAGCTCTGCTACTCATAGTCCACACGTGCCCTCTTAATGACTATTTCTTTGGCTAACAGGGTTCCATGAACCTTTGAAAACTATTTTTTTGCTGGTATTGCATAGTTAGGCTGCAGATGAATGACTAGTTTAGCTTTGTTCAACTTTTCTCCTGTACCTTCATGTCACTTGTAGAACAGGGCCCTGTAGGAGTTCAAAACAGATTTCCTCAATGAGGTCTTTCTCAGCTTGTCTCAAGGACTGGTTGTTACATCAGTTGCTGCTTGTAGTTTAGCTAGGCTGGTATCACAGGAGACAGTAGGATTTAAGAAATGCACTTCCTGTGGGCATAAGATCCCCAATTCTGATGCTGACAGGGAGTTCATTTACTGTTTAGGTCTAGCACTTTACACCTCTTGTGCTATTTGTGCAGTTTTCAGTGCGAGGGCTATCAGTATTCGGAGGAACCAACTTATTTTAAAAGGTCTCCTCCATGCTTCAGCTTCCTCTTCAGGGGCTCAAACCCCCTCTCAGAAATCCAGGGAGCCCAGGGTGCACTATAAGTGGTTTGCTGTACAGAAACCTCTGCAGTCATCTTCCTCAGAGCCTCCTAAAAAGGTTCCAAAAATTTTGGATCCAAAACCTTTGGATCTGAAACAGTCAATGGCTCTGTCCCCTTGGGTCTGTGTACCTAGGTTCTCATCAGAACCAGTTCCTCCTAGGCTAAGGTCCCCTTTCCTACAAGAGACTTTGGAAAAGTCTTCTAGGCTTCCCTCCAGTTCCTCTTCAGTTAGGTCCTGCCATAGTCTTTCTGAAGCGGAGGTGGATAGGATGATGAGGAAATTTGTTAGAAATGCAGATCCGGGAAGGGGTTTTGCCAGCTTCGTCTCCCACAGGATCCGTGAGCCATCAACCTGCTTTCCTGCCTGTCCTTATTCCTTCTCCAATCCGACCATCTGTTTCCGAGCCTATGGATCTCAAGGCCCCCGAAGTCAATACGTTGGATCCAAAGTTCTTCCAACTTCGGCTCCAAGTACTTCCCTGAGCCTATCTGCTCTTACCTTGCTGGACCACAGTGGTTCTCAGAGCCAAAGCGTTGGCATCTGATCCAAGGGGCTGACTTCGACACCATAGTTTTCTGAGCCATCACTTCCTTTCTGAGCCTTAGCACTTGATAGCTTGCCTCCGACTCCTCCTTCAGGGGTTGTCTGCTCTGAGAGTCTCTGTTCCAGAGGGATTGCTGTTGTTCTCTTTGAATACCTCTGTATTCAAGATGGTGGAGAAGGTATTCTGTTAGCTGAGAGTAGTGTCCAGTTTCCCGTCTTCAGTTCCATACCTTGTTCCTTCTCTGGATCCTGTGTCTAAGCCTTCCTAAATCCTACACCTTGGGGACAGCCAGCCCAGAAGAGCTTCCAAACATCCCACTGAGGAGGTCCCTCGTAAGAGAACATGCAAGAGGAGGCACCTGGATTCCCCAAAGGAATCCATCACAGAAGATATTGACTTTGATGAGGCAGAAGGGTCCCCTAGATCTCCACCAGAAGATTTGGAGACATACTAGAGATCCTTCACCAGAAAGGTGGTTGGTCTGCCCAAACGCCTTCCCAGGGGGAATTTGTGTTTTTGGAAGCCTTCGGGCCTGGCCCATCTACATCTTGGGTCCCCTTCCCCTCGCAAATGAGCTGATAGTTCTCATCTCCCACAGGGCCTGGAAGGAATTGGACTCTGTGGAACCTATCCCAAAATACCTGGATAAAATATTAAGTGCTTCAGCAGATAAACAACACTGGATGAAAGGGCTTCCTGTAGATTCCGTGTTTTTTGTGGTAGCCACAAAGAATGAGTTTGCGAAACAAAGCTCCACTGTCCATCCCCAAAACAGGGAGTGTAGGGCTTTGGACATATTTGCGAAGCAGGGTTATGCATCAGTGATTTTTGCATTGTGATCTCTAAACTACCTGGCACATTTCACCGTATTACAGAGGAACTTAATAAAGGAACTCTCTAACTCTGTTCCAGGGTCCATGGCTGCAGAGGAACAGAAGTCATTTTCCTTGTGAATAGCCATCCTACAGTCTATTTTGAACGCATGCATGAAGTTAAACTCACATGCAGCAGAAGGTACTTCAAGGGCAGCTGGTTCAGGTATAGACATAAGGAGATATGCCTGGATGTAGTTATGTGATTTTGCGGAACCCTTTAAGACATCATTCATCAATGGTCCCTTTGATGGGACTTCCTTGTTTGGGCCAAAAGTGAAAAAAAACTCTCTCCCATAGTGAACAAGAAGGAAAGACCTGGTCTGCTGTTGGAATTCGCTTTTCTGCCCCACTAAGACCCTTTTTTAGGAACCAGCATGGTAGTAAGAAAATGTGGGTCAAGAAATCTCAAAGTCCTTTCCAGGAGTCACATGGAGACTTTTCCCCTAGAGACAGAGGGGGTAATAGCTGTAATAGTACATGTTGCCCACATGGCAGAGGGGGTCTGCAAAATCAAGAATCTCGAGATTTTTTTCTCAAACAGGTTCTTCCAGCATCCTTGAAAGGTTACCCAACTGTCCCTGTCTGGAGGCAGTTGGGGGGTGCTTATCCTTGCACCAAGATGCCTGGCTAGCCATCACAAATGACCTTTGGGTTCACAGGATCCTATCCAGAGGATATTTCATTCACTTTTTACAAATTCCAGTAAAACCAAAGAAAATTCTCCCTGATGTTCCACCCAATCAGAGGGAGCTAGCAGCTCAAGAAATTGCAAAGTTGCTAAACAAGGGTCATCCAGGAGGTCCCACCACACCAAACAGGATCTGGAAATTACTCAAGGTTCTTTTTTTAGTGACAAAAAAGACAGGGAACCTGAAACCAGTTTTGGATCCAAGTTATCTGAACCAATTTGTAAAGAACTCCAAATTCTAGATGGTCACGTTTTAATCCATTCTGCCTCTTCTTCAGAAGGACAACTGGATATGCTCAATCTTCAAGATGCATACTATCACATCAAAGTGAAGAGGCAATCTTGAAGATATCTGCACGTCCGGCTGGAAGTCCACTTCTCTTCTTTAGTCTCACCACAGCCCCCAGGGTGTTCACCAAATGCATGGCAGTGGTAGTGGCTCACCAGAGACTGCTTGGATTCAGTGTTTCCCTGTTTAGATGCCTGACTTCTTAACATATTAACCAGGCATCTTCTAGTAAAAGCTAGAGATTTACTTCACCTGGAACACTTGCTGGGAATCACAATCAGCATGCACAAGTCTCATCTTCAACCAGTTCAAGTAATAGACTTCATGGGGCTCACTTGAACACAGTCATTTGTCTAGCTTTTCTGCCTCAGAACCGAATTCTTAAATTGAGGACACACATCATGCAAGTCCTTTCTGTTCCAGTGTCCCCGGCAAGATTGATCCTCAAAGCATTAAGCTTGATGGCTGCGTCGCTATGACTCTGATTCCCACTGCCACTTATGAGATTCTGCAATGGACTCTAGTGGTGCAGTGGTCCTTTCATTGCTATCCATTGAGTCACCCCATAAAATTGTCTCAAGTGTGCAGAATTTCTCTTCTTTGGTGGGCCCACTCTAAGGAGATCGAGCTAAGTCACCCATTTATCCTTCCTCTCCCCAGTGCCATGTTGACCACAGATGCCTCCCAGTTGGTGTGGAAAGGTATTACTTGGGACAGACTGTTCAAGGTACGTGGCCAATACAAGAGACAAATCTTCATGTCCGTGTGCTAAAGGTGAGAGCTGTGCTTCTAGCATTGCAGGCCTTTCAGAGCTTTCTCCCTCTAGGGACTATTGCAGTACAACCCGACAACATGTAAGCAGTCTGGTACATAAACAAACAGGGGAGAACCAGATCCTACTCCCTTTTTCGAGAAGCAACGAGAGTGTGGCAATGGGCGATCCTTTCCAACTGCTTTCTAGTAGCAATGCTCATACCAGGAAAGTCTAACATTCTGGCAGACAGACTCAGCAACCGACACAGGACCCAAGACTGTGATAATCATGACCATCCTCATGCCTCACGAGTGGTGTCTCAGTCATTGGCAAACATGATCTTCCACAAGAGAGGTCAACCTTGCTGTGACCTATTTGCATTCCCCTTCAACATCAAATGCAGCAGGTTATTTGCCCTTATCCCTCCTAGACTATCACTGAGAGATGCTCTAGTCCATGTTTTGCCCTCGGGTCTCCTTTAGGCTTACGCCCCCCCCACATCTCATCCACAAATTTCTTCAGAAAGCACTTCGGTTGAAAAACACAGTGATCCTCATTGCTCCATTCTGGTCTCAATGGGTATGGATGTTCTTCGTGTTTCACTGTTGCAGCCATAACATTTGGGTTATCTGCTCACAGTAGCCCTCAGTCGGTCTGATTATCACAGTCTTGGGTCCTGTGTCGGTTGCTGTCTCATCTTTCATGACATCAGGTAGTCAGGGGTGTAAAGCATGCAGTCAATGCCATTACACCAGTCTTTCTTGCCATGCGGTGCCCGAAGCAGAAGCAGTTCGCAAGTGCCGGTCGGCCGACTTCTGAAATTTTCGTTTTCGAGTTTCAGAACCGAAGTCTTCAACTAAAGCTAAGTACCCCGTTGGGGAAACTTTTTCTTGCTCTAAACCAATGTCAGTAAAAGTCAATAATTGTATTTCTTGTGGAAAGCAAATACCTCATAAAGATTTTCATTCATACTGTATTCCTTGTCTAGGCCCTGTCAGTTTTGTGCCTTATTTAAGCAACAAACTATTTGTCGTCGGTATATTTACGCTTCTAAATATTTTAGTACTCAGTTCAATTACCTAGATATGGCTTCGGTAAGCCACCCGACTACCAACATTCCAAAAAAACGCAACGATAAAGACAGAGACAGACCGCAAATGTCCAAAGCTGCCGGCGATGCTTTTCCTAAGCTAGTTGCCAGTTCTCCGGTACTCGGTGAGGTGCTTTCGCAGCCCCTGATACCTGCTACTTCAGATTCACAGGCCTCTAATGAGACCCATTCAAAGTCTGGTATGCCGCGAGATGCTTCAACTGTGGAACCTGTGGGTGTCTCTACCTTGGATGGGTCTGGAGCCGCTGTGCGGGCACCAGCTTCTGAGGGTGTATTCAGGCCTACTGACTTGCATATTAAATTGACGCCATCTTCTTCTTCAAGGCCTAAAACTCGATCCATGCCTAGAAAACCGACGCCCAGACCGCATGGTCAGGCCTCTATGCCTAAAAAACAAATGACAAGAATGGCTGAAGACCTTAATACTTTAATCAGGGGAAGCCAGCCTTCCTCCTCTAAGAGACCTAGGACTGAATTTTCTTATGATTCTTCTGATCAGGATTCTGAAATTTCTGATGTTCTTCATCTCACATTGCTGCAGTCCTTACTTATGGGTAGTCCGCTGTCCTCGGTCGGCCCGAATACCAAATTATTAGGCTGACGTCGGTCATGGGCGCTCAGATCTGACATCAGAGCGTCAGGGTATAAAAGCGCATGACCGACGTCATATCCTCAGTCTTTTTGCGCATGGTCCGATGCAGAAGCAGCGTTGCAAGTGCCGTTCGGCGTTCTGAAATTTCGAATTCTGAGTTTCAGACCGAAACCAAGTTGGCTAAGTACGAATATTTTTGTTTTTCTTGCCTCAGTTAATTCCGGATGTCAGAAAAAGTGAATAATTGTATTTCTTGTGGGAAACAGATACCGCATAGGGATTATCACTCTCTTTGCATTCCTTGTTTGGGCACGGACCACGACGTAGTCGGGTGTCGGTTTTGTGCTAGGTTTAATAAGCGCACTATAAAAAGAAGGTTAGATTGTGCTAGGTTAGTCTTTGGTAAGCGGTGTAATTATAATATGCCGTCGGATCCTCCGCCGGGCGCTCCACGAAGCGCAAAGACAAATCCTTGAAACCTAGACAGGTTGATTGTCCGTTTGGCCGGTCCTGCAGAAGCTACAGTAGAGCAGGGGGATCCGGCTGAAGTTTCTGTTGAGTCTCAGGGGGAAACTTTGATTTTGCAGGATGTGGCCTCCCAGGAGTCAGGTCAGGCTGAAGGGGCCGCTCAAGTTACTGTTCTCCCTTCTATGCCTAAGGTGGTTAGGCCTTCTGCTTCTATTTCTAAGGCTTCTTCTAAGGGCAGGTCTGTTTTGCCTTCCTCTGATGTCCCTCCAGGTACTTCAGGGTCTGTGCCTAAAAAGCACATGCTTAAAATGGCAGAAGATTTGATTACTTTAATTAGAGGTTCTATGCCCCCTCCTGATAAGAGGCCCAGGGTGGAGCCAGAGTTGGAAAGTTTGGATCAGGCCTCAGATGACTCAGAGTCTTCTGCTGAAGATATTCTAGATTTTCCTCCTTATTCGGATTCTGATGCAGAGGATTCCACTCCTTCTGCTTCTCCTCCAGAGGATTTTTCATTTTCAGAAACTCTGCATTCCATGAGGGAGCATTTTAAGTGGGAAGGACAGGATTTCTCTGATTCACGGAAGAGGCTTAGGGAATTCTTGTTTTACCACAGCATAGACCCTTGGCTATACCTCCTGTTTTGGATGTTGTTCAAGATGTTTTCTCGGAGGCTTCCCTTAATCCAGATTCTTTGCCTCCAGTTAAACCGGACAGATATTACAGGGTGCCTGAGGCTCATAAATATCTGTATAAGAGTCCTAGGGACCCAGAAACTATTAGTCAGGGGCCTAAGGGTGTTAGAGCCTTTGTTGTAAAGAATCCGGTTCCTCTAGATAAGGAAGCTAGAGCTTTGGATAGATGGGGTAAGAAGGTGTATACCTCTTCTACTTTAGCAATGAGGGCTTTAAATTGCCAGTTTCATATGTTGAAGTATCAGAATTTCCTCCTTTCTCAGCTAAAATCTAAAGTGGATGCTTTGGCAGAGGGCATAGAGTGTAAAGAATTGCAGGATTTAGTACATGTTTCTGAACAGGTGGGTAAGCATTCTTTGCAATGTGGTTTTGATGCTGTACAGGCCTCTTCTAGGGTGGCTGCCACTGGTTCAGTTCTTCGTAGGCACGCCTGGCTTAAGGATCAGAATTTGTCGAGCATGTTAAAACTAGAATTCTGGATGCCCCTTTACAGTCTGAAGTTTTGTTTGGTCCCCCTGTGGAGTTGGTTTTGAAGAAAATGAAGACAAGGCTAAGTCTATGCAGACTGTTAAAGATTTTTTGCAGGTGCAACCTCCAAAGTTTAGTAGAAATTGGCCTACTAAGGGGTGGACCTACCCTTCTTCTGATTCTCAATCTAGGGGTAGATCTAGGCGTGGCAGGGGCAGAGCTCACAGTACATTCAGGCCTAGAACTTGGAGTTCGCCTGCACAATCTGCAGGTGAGGGCAGGGGCCAGTCCTTTCGTAAACAGGCCCAATGACCTGCATTTTCAGCTGCCAGATTCTTCTTGCCTGGCAGCTCCTTTGGGAGGAAAGTTAGCACTCTTCAAGCAAAACTGGCTTTTAGTCACCCAGGACAAATGGGTATTGGACATTATAAACCGAGGCTACAAGTTTTATTTCCATACATTGCCTCCTTTCAAAGGCATGCCAGACATTCCTCCTCGGCAAAGGATAGAGGCTCACAAGCAGATTTCTTTGCTTCTTCAAATAGGAGCTATACAGCCAGTTCCTCTGTCAGAAGTGGGACTAGGATTTTATTCTCGCCTGTTTCTAGTACCAAAGAAAGGAACACGTGGAGACCAATTTTGGATTTATCTATCCTCAACACTTATCTGGACATTCCAAAGTTCAAAATGCTGACGTTACAACAGCTTTTACCTCTGTTGGGAAAAGATCACTGGATGGTAACTCTGGATCTCAAAGAGGCTTATCTTCATGTTCCTATCAGGCCCAGTTGCAGGAGGTACCTGCTGGGACTGGAAATTTACATTATCAGTTCTCTGCATTGCCCTTTGGCTTATCTACTGCAGAGTGTTCACAAAGGTTCTGGCTCCAGTGATTGCCTTTTTCAGGTTAAGAGGAATACATATTTATCCTTATTTGGACGATTGCCTGATTATTGCACAACACAAAGACGAACTTCTTCATCATCTACAGTATGTGATGGTAGTGTTAAGATGCCTAGGGTATTCTGTGAACGAAACAAAGTCCAGTCTAGTACCCTCTCAGGACATGTGCTTTCTGGGTGTGAGACTGAATACAGCTTCCCAGATGGCCTTTTTGACCCCGGACAAACAAAGAAGCCTTTCTCTTTATTATCTCTACAGTCCAGGCTGACTGCAGGGACAGTCCTTCAAGCCTTGGGGTTCATGGCATCTTGTATTCTGGTGCTTCCCAATGCCAAACTGCATATGAGGAAGCTTCAATGGTATCTCAAAAATGTATGGACACAACACTGCCAAGATCTAGACACTGTCATTCCGATAATACCTTGCATTCAGAAAGAATTTTTGTGGTGGGCTCAGGAATGTCACCTAAACAAGGGACTCTCTGTGACCCGACCAGAGGCGAGTCAGATTCTAACGACAGATGCCTCGGACAAGGCTTGGGGAGCACACCTCAATGGAAAATGGGTGCAAGACACGTGGCCTGTCAGACTTCAACATTTGCATATCAACTTGAAGGAGATGTTAGCAGTTCAATTTGCATTGATGGCTTTCAGGGATTTACTTCACCCAGGACAGGTGTTGATTCAAACAGACAACACTACTGTCATGTGGTACATCAACAAGCAAGGGGGAACCCGTACCCTCTTTGCAGGCAAGCGATGATTTTGTGGGAGACTGCTCTCAGTTTACACCTCAATCTTCAGGCAAGGTTTCTACCAGGAGCACAGAACTCCTTAGCAGATGTGTTGAGCAGACAAATTGTGGATCCTCACGAGTGGAAACTGGATTCTCATGTGTTTCAAAAGTTGACAGTGTTATGGGGGACTCCAGACATAGATCTGTTCGCTTCTCCACTAAATTACCAGTTGCCAAAGTTTTGCACAAAAATGTTTCATCCCACAGCTTGGAAGGTGGATGCTCTATCATTCAGTTGGAGCAATCTTCATGTCTATGCCTTTCCACCTCTGCCTCTCATTCCCAAGGTACTCCTGAAGGCCAGAATAGACAAGCCATCCATCATTCTGATAGCGACGGATTGGCCTCGACAGCACTGGTACCCACTACTGAGGAGTTTAGTACGGAGCCTCCATGGCCTCTGCCTTTGATTCCGCATCTTTTGTCTCAGGAGGGCAATCACTTCCTCAATGTCAAGATTCAGTCTCTGCATCTCACAGCCTGGCATATTCTGTTTTAGACCCTGGAGGTGCTCAGCTTCCACAAAAAGTTTTGAATGTTATTTTGGAGGCCAGAAGGCCTAGTACAAGGAAAGTTTAGATAAATGGAGGAGATTTTTTCTTTGGAGCAAAGCAAAGGACTTTGATGTTTCCAAGCCTGATTTAAGTGTTTCTCTTCAATATCTTACTGAGTTATTGGACAAGGGTTTGTCTTTCTCCTCGATAAAGGTTCATGCTGCAGCCATTTCTGCTCACTATGACTGTGATCCTCCTTTATTTTCCCATCCTTTGTTTAAGCAATTTCTTAGAGGGGCAAAGAACATAAGGCCCCGAGCTCCTACTCCTGCTTGGGATCTCAATTTTGTGTTGGAAAAACTTACTCTACAACCTTTTGAGCCTGCAGCTACTGCCGAGTTAAAGTATTTATCATGGAAGACTGCTTTTTTGTTGGCCATTACCTCTGCAAGAAGGGTTTCTGAATTACAGGCCCTTATGGCAGTGGAACCTTTCCTGATTTTTCATAAGGATAGGGTATCTTTGCGTACTAATCCTTCCTTTATGCCTAAAGTGGTTTCTAGTGTGGCCTTGAACCAAACTATTCATTTGCCTACTTTTTATGCAAACCCCCAAAATAAAGGGGAGAAGATTTTGCATACTTTGGATATTCACAGACAGTTACATTATTATTTGAGCAGAACCAAGGGGTTCAGGCAGTCTCAGCAGTTGTTTGTTTCTTTTGCTTTGGGTTCTCAGGGGAAACCTGTTTCAAAACAAACTATTTCTAAATGGATTGGGTTTTGTATTTCTTTCTGTTCTTCCCATCATGGTAAGGAGGTTCCGGCTGGAATCAGACCTCATTCCACTAGAGCTACTGCCACTTCTACTGCCTTTCTAAGGGGGGTAGCTACGAAAGATATTTTGGAAGCTGCCACTTGGAGTTCAGTGCATACTTTTTCCAAGCATTACCACCTTCCTCTTTATCCTAAGTCTAGGGCTGGTTTTGCCTCTGCAATATTACAGGGCATTTTAGCAGCCCCTAATGCTTTATGATTTGGCCATCCTCCCTTTACCTCTGCTTTGGGATTCTACCCATAAGTAAGGACTGCAGCAATGTGAGATGAAGAACATAGTACAGTTTTGTACCTACCATAAATGTAGATGTTCGAAGATCCACATTGCTGCAGTCCAATTTACCCTCCCTCCTTCCCCTCTGTAGTTTGGCATGGTAATATGGTTTGGGTGATGGTTGTTGTTGGGCATGTTGTTGGGAGGTATCCTGTTTTTGGGCTGTGGCCTTTCTTTTTAGGGTCTTCTGACATCTGGGGCAAGAAAAGACTGAGGATATGACGTCGGTCATGCGCTTTTATACCCTGACGCTCTGATGTCAGATCTGAGCGCCCATGACCGATGTCAGCCTAATATTTTGGTATTCGGGCCGACCGAGGACAGCGGACTACCCATAAGTAAGGACTGCAGCAATGTGGATCTTCGAACATCTACATTTATGGTAGGTACAAAACTGTACTTTTCCTCTGATGACCAGGATTTACCCTTATCTACCTATGAGGATTCTGATGCAGAGGACTCCATTCCCTCTGCTTCCCCTTCAGAGGATTTCTCTTTTGGAGAAACCTTGCATACTCTAAGGGAGCATTTTCGCTGGGAAAGCCAGGATTACTCTGATTCTAAAAAGAGGCTTAGGGATTTCTTACTCCTGCCCCAACACAGGCCTTTAGCTATTCCCCCTGTACTGGACATTGTTGATGATGCTTTTTTGGAATCTAACTTGGCCCCTGACTCCTTACCTCCTGCTCCCAGGAAACCAGATAGATATTACAGGGTTCCTGACTCTCACAAGTTCCTCTTTAAAAATCCTACTGCGGATCCTGAGACCATTTCACAGGGACCCAAGGACATTAAGGCTACTACTGCCAAAAATCCTTCCCCCTCTGATAGAGATTCCAGGGCGCTGGATAGATGGGGTAAGAAGTATAAACTTCTGCAACCTTGGCCATTAGGGCCTTAAATTGCCAGTTTCATATGTTAAAGTATCAGCAGCAGATTATTGGATTGCTTAAACAGAAAATTATGTTGATTCCTGACTGTGCTGAAAATAAAGATTTACAGGATTACAGCATTCTGCTGAACAAGTTGGAAAGCATACTTTGCAGTGTGGTTTTGATTCACTAGAGGCATCTTGCAGGGCTGCTGTCACTGTGTCTGTACTTAGAAGGCATGCTTGGCTTAAGGAGCAGTCTTTGCCAGATCATGCTAAAGCTAAATTGCTGGATGCTCCCTTAAACCAGGATCACCTGTTTGGCAACAAAGCAGAAGTAGTACTTAAAAAGATGAAGGAAAAAGCTAAATCCATGCAAACTGTTAAAGATTTCCTGCAAGTACAGCCTCCCAGATTTAATAGGCATTGGCCCTTTAAGAATTGGTCCTTTCCTGCCTCTTCCAGGCCTTCTCAGTCCAAACCCAGAACCAGCAGAACACCCAGGCTTCAATCCCAAGGTACACACAGGACTAAGCAGTGGGGGGCTCCCACTTCCAAAGCAGGGAGTAGTAAGACCCCCCCCCCCCATGGTAAACTGTCTCAATGACTTAACTTTAAAACTTCCATGCCCTTCTTAACTGACTGCTCCTTTAGGGGGAAAGATTGCTCTGCAGGCAAAAAATTGGAAACTCATTACCCAGGACAAATGGGTCTTAAATATAGTTTCCCAAGGATGCAGATTCCACTTCCACACTTTACCAACCCCAAACGGTTGGCCAGATCTACCCCCAAATCAGTGGGCAGAGGCTCAAAAGCAAGTTCTCTCTCTAAGTATGAAGGCTATTCACACTGTCCCAGAAGAGGAAAGGGGACAAGGTTTCTACTTAAGACTTTTCTTGGTGCCCAGAAAAGACATCTCCCGGCGTCCTGTCTTGGACCTCTCTATCCTAAACACATTTTTGGTGATCCCAGAATTCAAGATGCTAACCCTTCACCAGTTGCTTCCTATGCTAGGCAAGGATGCCTGGTTGGCAACACTGGATTTAAGGGAAGCCTACCTTCACTTTCCAATCAGGGAATCTTGCAGAAGATACCTACACTTCAAAGCAGGCTTCATGCATTATCAGTTCTCTGCACTGCCCTTTGGCTTATCTACTACGACCAGGGTATTCACAAAGTGCCTAGCTCCAATCATTGCATTTTGCAGGCAAAGAAATATTCAAATATACCCATACCTGGACGATTGTCTTAATTCAGGCAGAAAGCCAGGACATACAATTGAATCATCTGGCTTTTGTACAAAAATTGCTAATTTCTCTGGGGTACTCCATAAACAAAAAGAAATCACATCTTGTACCCTGTCAGCAAATTGTATTCCTGGGAGCAAGCTTGAACACAGCTTCCCAGATGGCTTTCCTCACGCCAGAGAAACAAGTTCATCTGACAGCCTACTTCAAACTAATGGCCACAAAGACACTGCTATTTGCAAGACAAATACTGCAAGCCTTGGGGTTCATGGCCTCCTGCATTCTCCTAATTCCATATGCAAGACTGCATATGAGAAAACTACAGTGGTATCTAAAAAGCCGATGGTGCCAACATTCTCAGGATCTAGAAGCAATGATTCCTATCATACCTTGCCTACAGATAGAGTTCCTTTGGTAGGCAGAGGCCTGCCACTAAAACAAGGGACTGCCATTCACTCTACCCCCTGCCACCCAAACCCTAACAACAAATGCATCAGACTATGCATGGGGGGGCTCACGTGGCAGGAAAGTGCACTCAGGACAAATGGAGCCCAAGTCAAATGCACCTGCATATGAATCAAAAACAAATGTTAGCTGTACAGAATGCTCTGACAGCCTTCAAGGACCACATTCTTCCAGGACAATTAATGGTAAAGATGTACAACACCACTGTTATGTGGTACATAAACAAGCGGGGGGAACCCACTCATACCCTCTCTGCAGACTAGCCATGGCTCTGTGGAACATAGCCGTGAGCTACCAAGTGCATCTACAGGCTCAATTCCTGCCAGGAAAGTTAAATACACTGGCAGACGAACTAAGCAGAAATCTCATGGACCCACATGAGTGGAAACTGGAACCAAAGACATTCAACATGTTGATAAACAAATGGGGGAGCCCAGAGATAGACCTGTTTGCCTCCCCCCAGAACTACCAGTTGGACAAATTCTGTACAAGGACTCCCCACAAACAGGCTTGGAAAGTGGATCAGTTTATGCCTTTCCTCCTCTGCCTTTCCTCTCCAAGGTACAACTAAAGATAAAACGGGACAAACTAAGAGTGATTCTGATTGCACCAGACTGGCCATGCCAACACTGGTACCCTCTCTTGCGCAATGTGTCACTGCTGGCACCATGGCACCTGTCTCAGACCCCTACCCTGCTGTCCCAGCAGGAGGGCCAGATTCTGCGCCCTCAGCTTCAAACCCTGAACCTGGCAGCCTGGCTAATTACCTCTCTCCATTACCATCCCTCAGTAAGCAAGTGTTGGATGTCATCCTGGAGACAAGGAGGCCTAGTACTAGAAAATCTTATGCTAAAAAATGGAAAAGTTTCTGTTCCTGGAACCAAACACATGGGATGGGCACAGCAGCGCCCAATTTACCTCAGATTCTTCAATACTTAACTGAAATGCTTCACAAGGGCCTTCCCTTTTCCTCCATCAAAATTCATGCCTCAGCCATTACAGCTCATTACAACACAGAACACCCCTCTTTTCTCATCCACTGCGCAAGCAGATGTCCTTCAAGGATGCATCTGCAGTCCTTACATATGGGTTGTCCTGCCTCAGGCAGCCCTTCGGTCGGCTGGATTCCAAAGTCTGGGTCCGGCGTCGGCTGATGTTGCCCTTTTCCCGACGTCACAGCGCTCGGGGTATAAAAGCGTCAGCCGACGCCATGTTCCTCAGTCTTTCTTGCCGCGAGGTGCCCGAAGCAGAAGCGGTTCGCAAGTGCCGGTCGGCCAGCTCCTGTGATTTCAGCTACCGAAGACTTCAAAAAAGCTCTTGTGGGAAACAAATACCTCATAAGGATTTCCACTCTTACTGCTTACCCTGCCTAGGCCCAGACCACGACGTCTCGGCCTGTTCAGCCTGTGCTTCCTTCAATAAACGCACTCTTAGGCGTCGGGCAGAGTTTGCAGAGGAATTTTTTGGGGACAATTTTTGTTATATAAACACAAATCCATGACCAGCAAAGCAAGGGCAGCAAAAAATGATGTGAAAAACGAAATCCTTTATTTAAATGAGTCCACAAACAGTCGTACCACAAGCCTATTTTTGTTATATCATGCCGTCGGAGCTTCCGACAGCACATTTACCCAAAAAACGAAAGGATAAGGACCGACACACGCGGTCCGCTGTTCCGGCTGACTCCATGCCTAGGCCTACCGCAAGTGTCTCGGTCTCTTCTGAAGCCGAATCTCTACCGCTTCAGACCGACGACACCGCACAACCGGTAACTTCGGCACCGGTGGCCATCCCTGAGTCGGTCATAGAATTTCCGTCTGAAACCGGTGCTCAGGAAATTTCCGACACCATTTCTGTGGATAAATCTACCCCAGCACGTGGGGCAGCCAGGCCTCCTGTATCCATGTCCATTAAGGCCCTTACACGGGCTAAAGCTGCTAAACAGCCAAAATCTCTCCCTCCCAAGGCTATTCCTCAGGGATCCACTACCAGTTCACAAATCTTAAACTTGGCTGAGGACCTTATTTCCTTAATCAGGGGCTCTCAGCCACATCCAGACAGGGGCTCTCAGCCTCCTCCAGGTAAAAGGCCCAGGGTAGAGCAGACAGATCCCCAGTCTTCTGATGAGACCTCAGATGAATCTGTCCTTTCGGACTACCAGGAGGAGGCCCTTCTGGCCTACGAGGATTCTGACGCAGAGGAATCTATTCCCTCGGCCTCCCCACCCGAAGAGTTTTCCTTTGGGGAGACCCTTCACACCATGAGAGAGCATTTCAAATTTCAAGGCCAGGAATTCTCTGACTCCAGAAAGAGGTTAAGGACCTTTTTACATTTACCTCAGCATAGACCTTTGGCTATTCCTCCTGTTTTGAATGTTATAGAGGATGTGTACTCTGAGTCTAGTACTTCCCCTGACTCCCTTCCTCCGGCCCCTCTCAAACTTGACAGGTACTACAGGGTCCCGGACTCACATCTATACCTTTACAAGGGCCACTCTGCTGACCCAGAAACCATTTCCCAGGGCCCTAAAGGGGTTACAACTACCACTGCCAAGAACCCACTTCCTTCTGAAAGGGAATCCAGGGCTTTAGAGAGATGGGGTGAAAAGTGTATACTTCTTCCACTCTTTCTATGAGAGCATTAAATTGTCAATTCCATATGATACAGTATCAAGAGTATCTGTTAGATGAATTGCATAAAAAACTATCCTCTCCTGAACCCCTTGACCGCAAGGCCCTTCAGGATCTGGTGCATAACTCTCAACAGGTTAGCAACCATTTCTTACAGTGTGGTTATGATGCATTGGAAGCTTCATGTAGGTCAGCAATGACAGGTGCAGTTATACGTAGACATGCTTGGCTGAAGGAACAAACACTGCCAGATCATGTTAAAGCAAAGCTTCTGGATGCACCACTGGAAAAACAAAAGTTATTTGGTTCCAAGGCTCAAGAGGTCTTAAAGAAATTTGAAGAAAAGGCTAAATCAGTTCAAACAGTCAAAGATTTTCTCTAGGTCCAATCACCTAGATTCAGCAGAAATTGGCCTTCTAAGAATTGGTCTTTTCTGGACACAGACAGATTTCAAAGAGGGAAAAACAGACGTGGCAGAGGTAGAGGGCAAGCTCGAGGCTCCTACAGAGGACGTCAATGGCAGCCTCCTACCCAGAGAGGTAGTGCAGGACCTACATCTACTGCACAAGGACAAACTCAATGACTTAGCTTTGACTCCGCCAACCAGGGTTCAATTGGAAGCACCTTTGGGCGGAAAGCTATCTTTATTCTCAGAAAATTGGCACAGTATTACAAAGGACAAATGGATACTGCAAATAATAGACAAAGGATACAGATTCCATTTTCATACATTACCAAGAAGACAAGGCTTGCCAAACCTGCCACCAAATCAAAGGGCAGAGGCTTTCAAGCAGATTTCCAAACTACTACAAATGAAGGCAATAGAAAAGGTTCCTTTCACAGAGCAAGGCCAAGGATTTTATTCCAGACTATTCCTTGTTCAAAGAAAAGAAAAGCAAAGGAGGCCTATTCTAGACTTGTCCGCACTGAATACTTATCTCATCATGCCAAAATTCAAAATGCTGACCTTACAGCAGCTCCTTCCCATGCTGGGCAAGGGTTCCTGGCTGGTAACTCTAGACCTCAAGGAGGCATACCTGCATGTCCCTGTCAGACAAAGTTGCAGAAGACACCTCAGATTTCTTGCAGGTTCAGAGCATTATCAATTCTCAGCATTGCCCTTTGGCTTATCTACTGCGCCCAGAGTATTCCCGAAATGCCTGGCATCAGTAATTGCACATTGCAGACTTCAGGGGATTCAAATATACCCATACCTGGACGACTGCCTTGTACAAGCGGACAGCCAACAAACATTGTTAAAACACTTGAGCTATGCCATCCGCCTACTACAGGCCTTGGGATACACAGTCAACTATCAGAAATCAAGACTTGTTCCATCCCAAAGAATAATTTTTCTGGGTGCAAAGCTGGATACAAACACCCAAATGGCTTTGCTCACAGAAGAAAAACAAGAACAACTACCGGATTATTTCAAAAATCTGACAACACAAACCCAGCTGACTGCAAGGAAAATCCTGCAGGCCCTGGGTTTCATGGCATCTTGCATTCTGCTGATTCCACAGGCAAGACTGCATATGAGGAGACTGCAATGGTACCTAAGGAGTCTATGGTCTCAACACAGTCACAGCCTAGAAGCCTTGATCCCCCTGATTCCATGCCTTCAAAAGGAATTTCTGTGGTGGGCACAAGCAAGTCAGTCAAACATGGGCCTACCTTTCAGCAAGCCTCATATCAGCCAAACCATCACAACGGACGCCTCAGACCATGGATGGGGAGCACACATGAAGGGCAGATGTATTCAGGGGCAGTGGACTCAAAAGGAATTGTGCCTGCACATCAACCAAAAGGAAATGCTGGCAGTGATACATTCAATCGAGGCCTTCAAACATTTCCTGCATCAAGGTCACCTGCTAATAAAGACAGACAATACCACAGTTATGTGGTACATAAACAAGCAAGGAGGTACCCATTCCTACCCTCTTTGCAGGCTGGCAATGAATCTTTGGGAACTTTCCCTAAAACGCAATATACAACTGCATTCCCAGTTCGTACCAGGAAAGGAAAATGTACTGGCAGACAGCCTAAGCAGAAACACCATGGATCCACACGAATGGATGTTGCATCCAGACATTTTTCTTCAGATAACACAATCTTGGGGAAGGCCGGACATAGATCTTTTTGCCTCCCCCCACAACCATCACCTGAAGAAATTCTGCACAAGGACATATACCATCCCCAAGCATGGAAGGTGGACGCCCTATCCTTCAGCTGGAATGCTCTAACAGTATATGCATTCCCACCTCTTCCGTTAATGAACAAGGTCTTACTGAAGATCAGGACAGAACAACCAAAAGTGATTCTGATAGCTCCGGACTGGCCAAGACAACACTGGTACCCACTGTTAAAAAGCATGGCACGCATGAACCCGTGGCCCCTACCACAATGGCCACTTCTTCTGACACAGCACAACTACAAAACTCTGCACTCCAGCCTGAAAACCTTGCAGCTGACAGCCTGGAAAATACCTTGACTCCTCCCCAGGATAAACTATCCAAGAGGGTAAAGGATATCATCATGGAAGCTCGGCGGCCTTCCACAAGAAAGGCATATTCAGCAAAATGGAAAAGATTTTGAACCTGGAGCACCGCACAGGGTTAGGATCCGACAGTGATGAGCATCCCACATATCCTTGAATACTTGGCTGAAATGCTCCATAACGGCCTTTCTTACTCATCCATAAAAAGCCATGCTTCAGCTATTTCAGCAGAGTACAACACTGATCCACCTGTATTTTCTCATCCTCTGCTAAGGCAGTTTCTAAGAGGGATAAAAAACATCAACCCTCCAAGGACACCACCAGTGCCTACATGGGACCTTAACTTCATGTTGGAAAAATTAACGCTACCCCCATTTGAACCAGCAGCATCTGCAGAACTACAATTCCTGTCTTGGAAGTCTGCCTTCCTTCTGGCCATAACCTCAGCAAGAAGAGTATCCGAGTTGCAGGCCCTTATGGCAGTACAACCATTTCTCATTTTCCATAAGGACAGAGTCTCTTTGAGAACCAATCCCTCATTCATGCCAAAGGTGGTATCCAGGGTCTCACTGAACCAAGCTATCCACCTGTCTACTTTCTTTCCAAATCCACAAAATAAAGGAGAGAAACTTCTGCATACCCTGGACATTCACAGACAGTTGCACTACTACTTGGACAGAACTAAGGCTCACAGAAAAACTGACCAACTGTTTGTAGCATACGCTGCTGGTGTACAAGGAAGAGCAATTTCCAAACAAACAGTTTCAAAATGGATAGGAAATTGCATTCGATTCTGTTACTCTTTTCATGGAAAAGCTGTGCCAGCTACCATCAGACCTCATTCCACCAGAGCAACAGCCACCTCCACAGCCTTCTTAAGAGGGGTGGCTACAAAGGACATTTTAGAAGTTGCTACATGGAGCTCTGTGCATACATTTTCCAAGCATTACAACCTGCTTTTATATTCCAGATCCAGAGCAGGCTTTGCTACTGCAGTCCTGCAGGGCATGTTAGCTACACCATCCTTTTCTTAGGTCCTACCACCCCCAGCTTGGCTATGGTATTCTACCCATATGTAAGGACTGCAGATGCATCCTTGAAGGACATAGTACAGTTTTGTACCTACCATAAATGTAGATGTCCGATAGGTATGCATCTACAGTCAGGTTTTCCTTCCCTCCTACCCCTCTATGGTATTCTTTGGGTACCTACCCCTCCTTTTAGTTAGCTGGGGTTATCTTTTATGGTGTATTTGTTATTTATTGGTTTGCATGATTGGAATTTAATCAGTTCTCCAAAAGTTAGCCTTCTTTAGAGGGCACATGGCATCTGGGGCAAGAAAAACTGAGGAACATGGTGTCGGCTGACGCTTTTATACCCCGAGCGCTGTGACGTCGGGAAAAGGGCGACATCAGCCGCCAGACCCAGACTTTGGAATCCGGCCGACCGAAGGGCTGCCTGAGGCAGGACAACCCATATGTAAGGACTGCAGATGCATACCTATCGGACATCTACATTTATGGTAGGTACAAAACTGTACTTTCCTCAGCAGGGCCAAAAACTTAAGACCACCCAGGAGAGCCCCAACTCCAGCCTGGGACCTTAACTTTGTATTGGAAAAACTCACTGTACCTCCTTTTGAGCCAGCTACAAATGCAGAGCTGCACTTCCTTTCTTGGAAAACAGCCTTCCTTTTAGCCATCACATCAGCAAGAAGGGTGTCTGAATTACAGGCCCTCATGGCAGTGGAGCCTTTCATCATCTTTCATGCAGACAGGGTGTCCCCCAGGACCAATCTGTCCTTCATGCCCAAGGTGGTATCCAGTGTGGCTCTTAATCAGTCCATTCATTTGCCAACCTTCTTTTCTAATCCACAGAACAAAGGGGAACGTATACTGTCCTCCTTAGATGTGCACAGACAACTTAGATGTTACTTGGACAGGACGAAACCTCTCAGGAAATCTGAATAGCTGCTGGTTGCATTTGCTGCAGGGGCAGAGGGGAAGGCCATTTCAAAGCAAACCATTTCTAAATGGATAGGCCACTGCATTCATTTCTTCTATAAGCACTATGGAAAACCTACCCCACAGGTGATAAGACCACATTCAACCAGGGCTGCATCTACCTCCACAGCCTTTCACAGAGGTGTCCCTACCAGGGACATCCTAGAAGCTGCTACCTGGAGTTCTGAAAATACCTTCACCAAGCATTGCCATTTGCCAATTTTCTCTAAATCCAGAGCTGGCTTTGCCACTGCAGCCTTGCAGGGCCTTATAGCTGGTCCTAATGCTGTCTAATTTCCCCCTCCCATCCTTAGCTTTGGGAATCTACCCAAATGTGATGACTGCAACAGTGAAACAAGATGAACATAGTACAGTTGTGTACACTTACCATAAATGTAACTGTAAGAAGGACAAGGAAAAGAGACCCAAGGTTAGTGCCCTGGACAACAGTCATTCACTGTCAGCCAATACCCCAAGGCTTGTTATCATTGAGGAAGGCAAGGAGCTTTTGCAGCCCCCTTCTGTGACTGAGGTGGTAGTCAATGCCTCTGTCGAGACCCTTACTGAGTCTGCCATGCTGTCGGGTCCCTCAGCTTCTACACAGCCTTTGGCTTTCAGTTCGGTCAGGTTCAGAGTCGCTCAGACCTCAGCTTTCGACAAGCGATATTATACTGGCTACATTCTTTTTAGACATTAGCCTGCATCGGTTCTGCCTTACAAAAAGACTGGCATCAGTATGGTGGATGTACTTGGACCCAAGGCTAAAGCTACCTCTTAGGGTTCTGCCTTAGGTCCTATGCCTTAGTCTACCAGCCCCCACTCAGGTTATCAGCAAGACCTGGTCAGGTTAGCTGAGGACCTCATCTCCTTAGAGACCGGCAGCACCCTTTGTAATATTCCCTGGGGAATGAGGGATCTTACCCCTAAAGTTTTCTCTGAACCTCCTGATTCAGATGAGGATTCTGAATAGGAGGGATCTGTCTTTGAGGGGACCCTTCCTTAGCTCTTTTGAAGATTCAGATTCTGAGGTGAGTCTGCCTTTAGCTTCTCCTGAAGCCATCACTTTTGGGTAAACACACCATGCCTTGAGGAAAGATTTCTAATGGGAAGCGCAAGGGCGCAAGGAATACCCACAATCTAAAAAGAGGGTTAGGGAGTTCCGTGACCTCCCAGAACACAAACATTTAGCTGTTCTTCCTGTATTGGAGGTGGTAGAGGATGTTTTTATGGAGTCTACACTGAACCCAGACTCTCTACTTCCAGCCCCTCGAAAACCAGATAGGTTTTACAGCATGCTGGACTCACATAAATACCTTTTAAAAGCCCTTCTTCCCAGAGGTTGTCACTGCAGGTCCAAAAGGAGCAAAACTCAGCTCTTCAAATAACCCTTTACGTACTGACAAGGAAAGCAGGTCTCTTGACAGGTTTGGTAAACAAATGTCTGCACTTCTGCTAGTTTCATGTGATACAATACCAGCAAAGTATTTTAGATAAAGTGAAACTAATTATTTCCTACTTGGAGGACAAGAACATTTCTAAGAAATTGTTGGACCTGTGCTATTCCAATTCCCAAGTGACTAGACACTCTTTACCCTGTGGCTACAATGCTTTGGAGGTTTGTAGCTGAGCATCTGTATCTGGCTATGTCATTAAAGGCATGCTTGGCTTGGGGAACAGACCTTACCACACCATGTCAAATCCAAACTTCTAATGGCACCCCTGGATAAAGACTTCCTTTTTCGACCAAAGGCTGAAGCTGTGCTAAAAAACATGGAGGGTAAAGCAAAATCTATGGAAGTTGTCAAGGACTTCCTCCAATTTCGGCCTCCTAGGTTTAGTAGGAACTTTCCCATTAAACACTGGTCCTTTCCCTCTCTATCAAAATGGGGCCAGAGGAAGCCTCAGAGGGAAAGGCCTTAAAGGCAGCAGCAATCATGAAGGCCTAGGCAGTGGTCCTCAGGAACTCTCAGGCAGGGGAGTTGTAGGTCACAGGGCATTGGCAGAGAGCAGCAATGACTCTCTATTTCTTCAGAAAAGATAGGAGGAAGGCTAGCCCTGTTCAAAGAAAACTGGTCCCTCATTACTTCAGACAAGTGGGTTCTGAAGGTTATCACAGACAGTTACAATCTCACTTTCAAAGAGCTATTAAGATACTCAGGTTACCCAGATGTTCCACAAAATCACAGAGTGGAGGCCCTTTCTCACATTCACAACCTAGTCTGACAGTGCTTAGTGGAACCAGTACCAGAACATCAAATAGGGAAAGGGTTCTACTCCAGTCTGTTCCTCGTTCCCAGTAAGGAAGGCTCTTGGTGCCCTATCCTAGACCTGTCCACCTTCAGTCAGTCCTTGCTGGCAGCAAAATTCAGAATGTTGACTCTTCAAAAACGTCTTCCCATGACAGCCCCTCAGGCCTTAATGGTCTCCTTAGACCTAAAAAATGCTTACTTACACATTTCTATAGAGGAATCTTGCAGAGGTTTTCTTCACTTCATGCCAGATATCAGTCACTTTCAATTCTCTGCACTGCCCTTTTGGCTTGTCTGCTGCTTCCAGGGTCTCCAGAAAGTGTTCAGCTCCTCTGATTGCCTTCTGCAGAAAAAGAGGCATCCAAGTTTACCCCTTTCTGGATGATTGCCTCATTCAAGCCACAAGTCAGTTAAAGCTCCTCAAGGATCTGCCCTTCACTCAGACTCTCCTCACCTCTTTGGGTTTCACCATAAATCTTTGCAAATCTAACAGGGACCAATCCACCAGGATAGTTTTCTCGAGGGCTCTTCTGGATCTCTCCCTTCAAAAGGCCTTCCTCCCTCCAGAAAAGGTCTCCTTCCTGACTCAGTACTTCCAAAAGCATTATGCAGAGACAATGCCTCTCAGCTAGCAGAGTCCTGAGAGTGTTAAGCTACATGGCATTTTGTATTTTCATGATCCCTCTAGCCAGGCTACACATGAGGAAGCTTCAGTGGTACCTCAAAAATCTGTGGTGCCAGCACTCACAGTCCATGGAGACTGAAATTCCACTGATCTCTTGCCTCAAGCAGGAATTTGCATGGTGGATACGGGCATGTGCCCAGAACCAGGGTCTCCCCTTCAGGTTTAAACTTTAACCACAGACGCTTTAGAGACAGCCTGGGGAGCTCATTTCCAACAGCTTCAATCCCAAGGCAGATGGGGAGATCAGTTCAGGCAGAAGCACATAAATTGGAAAGAACTGATGGCAGTTCAAAAGGGCCTAGTGGCTTTCAAAGATCAGTGGAAACTAGAGGTCCTCCATGTCAAACAGACAACACCACAGTTATATGGCACATAAACAAGTGGGCAGTCCAGTCTTGCCCTCTTTGTCGACTAGCGATGCAGGTCTGGGAAACAGCTCACTCTCTGGGGTTGCATCTCATGGCACAGTAACTCCCAAGGACTCAAACTACTCTAGCAGATCATCTCAGCTGGACCTTGATGGATCTCCACGAGTGGCGTCTGCATTGGGAAACCTTTCTCAGCATAGTCCAGATGTGGGGATCCCCACAGATGACCTTTTTGCTACCAAAGAAAATGCTGAGTTGAAAAGATTCTGTTCCAGGGGCAAACTACACATAGCTCGGAGGGCAAATGTTTTCCCCTTCCTTTGGAGCCACATTTTCCTCTATGCTTTTCCTCCCCTGCCTCTTTTTCCAAGAGTCCTCCTAAAAATCAGGGATGAAGGCCCAAGGGTCATTCTGATAGCCCCAGACTGGCTCAGGCAGCACTAGTATCCTCTGCTACTGAGTTTAACCAATGTAAAACTATGGCAGTTACCTCAGAGAGTGCACTTTCTGACTCAGGACAAGGCGAGGTTTGTGCACCCCAACCTACAAACTGTCACCCTGGATAATTCCACAAAATACTGCTCTGAGCATACCCTAAGTAGACAAGTTCAAGACATTCTCAAAGAAGCAGGAAAGTCTTGTTTTAAGATATCAGACTCAGCCCCGGGGGGGAAGATTCTCCATTTGGTATCAACAGCAAGACCTCAGTCCTAAATCAGCCATTATCTTTGCCATTTTAGATTACCTGGCTACCCTGGTGGATAGAGGCTTATCCTTTCCTTCCATCAAGATTCACACCTCTGCCATTTCAGCCTCCATCCCTACTCTTCTGTCTTTTCCCACCTCCTAATGAAACAATTACTTAGGGGAGCGGTCCACATCAGACCTCCCAGTGGACAGCCCACATCTCCATGGGACCTCAGGTTTGTTCTAGAAAAACTGATGCTACCCTCCCTTTGAACAGGCAGCTTCTGCTGATTTAATATTCTTATCCTGGATGACTTCCCTTTTACTGGCTATCACCTCAGCTAGAAGGTTCTCTGAGCCACAAGCAGTCATGACAGTGGAACCATTTTTCATATTCCAGCCGGACAGAGTATCACTCAGGACTAATCCATCCTTTATGCTCAAGGTGGTCACAGACACATCCTTGAATCAAGCTATACACTTGCCCACCTTTTTACCCCAAGACTCAGAATGGGGGGAGGGGATCCTTCACCCCTTGAATGTGCACAGACAGCTTCGCTACTGTCTTGACAGAAATAAATCTTTCAGGAAATCAGACCAACTCTTTGTGTCCTTTGCCATCGGCTCTGAAAGGAAACCAGTCTCCAAACAGACCATCTCCAAGTGGATCCCCCACTGTATTTCCTTCTGTTACAGCCATCATGGCAAGAAGCCTTCTTAAACTGTGAGGACTCACTCTTCTAGGGCCAGTTCTACCTCTGCTGCCTTCCTGAAAGGAGTACCTACCAAAGACATTTTGGAAGCTGCAACCTCGTCATCTGTCCATACCTTTATCAAACACCACCACTTATCAGCCTTCTCCAAGTCTAGAGCAGGGTTTGCCATTGCCATCTTGCAGGGCATCCTCTCTTCTCAGTAATCTTCCTTCCATCCTCATCTCAGCTTTGTTAATCATTCCACAAGTCAGGACTGCAACAGTGAGTCACAAAGAACATAATACAGGTATGTACACTTAACCATAAATGTAGATATTCAAGTGTATTCACTGTTGTAGTCCTCTTTCCCTCCCTCCTTCCCCCTTTTTGCCTACAGTAGTAATCTGCTTCTATTTTCTGCACTACCAAATGACCCCGGGTATTTACCCTGTAGGCCCCATTTTCTAACTTTGTACTTTAATTATGTTTCATCCTGGAAGCTTCTACCTTCTAAGGGGCAAGAAAAAACTGATGTCATGGTGTCAGCTGGCTCCATTTATACCCATGTATGCTGACATCAGGGTAAGGCATCCGACAGCCTTAGGAGGAGGGAGATTTTTACTCTGGCAGTCGGGCCGGTCAAGGGCTTCCACAAGAGGAAATCCCACAGGTCAGGACTGCAACAGTGAATACATTCGAACATCTACATTTATGGTAAGTGTGCACAATTGTACTTTCTCCTTTAGCATAGGCTAAATTGTGTAAAGCTTTCCTTTGGGGTACTTTCTTACTTAGACCTACAATAAAAGACCCCACTCCACCTTGGGACTTAACCATGGTTTTACAAACCTTAGTGCACTCCCCTTTTGAACCATCAGCTAAGGTGGATCTCAAGTTTCTTTCTTGGAAAACTGTGTTTTTGGTAGCTGTAACTTCTGCAAGACCGATATCAGAACTCCAAGCGCTGTCTTCCAAACCACCATATTTGATTTTTTACAAAGACAGAGTTACTTTGTGCACAAATCTGTCTTAACAAATGTTGCTAAGAAACTTTGAATCCATCTTATCTTTATCTCTCATCCCCTGGTTTCAGCTGTTTTGCTCAATGGACAACACCTTAACATTTTTGATATACTTTTATACATACATCAATTAACTAATTAAGCAATTATTTCAGACATCTTTTCAACACTGAAACATATTACAGGGAAAGAAAGAATAATCTTCCCAAGATTTCATCACACACTTCGGTGCATGCAGCATGCAGAAAAAAATTATTAACAGAAGTAGGTCCTATATTTTTTTTGTTCAACCAAAACCACTTGTCCCCACATAAAATTCTACATCCAGAAATGGAATTTTTCAGATAAATCTCCTCTCCCATCACTGCATAACTATAACTGGGTGTGGGTGCTTGGCCTGCTGTCTGTTCCTGTCTGCAAAAATATTCATTTTTTTTCCAAAAAAATGTGTGTGTGTAAACTAAACTCAAAGCAAAAAAAAAATCTATCTAGGTCCTCTTCTCCCATCACTTTGTACACTGCTTCCAAACCCCACCTGGTTTTGATATTTGTAGATAAACAAAAGACTATATTCCAGAAATAATGGGTCTACCTGGAGGATTAGTAAATCTGTGAAATCAATCTTTCCCCTCTCTCCAATAGCTCATTAAGTTCATAGGAATAAGAATTCAAGGGATTACTTTTTTTTTTGTGATAGGTTTCTCACTAGTAAAATTATTAACTATGTTCTCATACTTATCATTCATTGTTCATAATCACCCCCCCCTTTATCTGCAGGGCTTGACGGTGACCTTATCAATTCCCACTATCTGCTATACAACTTTGATGACTGCTCCTTGCAGAGGAACAAGATGAAATTTTTTTATTTTTCTGGCGTCTTTGCACTTTTTGACTTTTTTTTTTTTTTTTTTCAATCTCTTTAAAATTTGATTGAACAACACATTTGTGGCACCTTGTTTTTTATATCTTGTTGTAACTCAATAATTTTACAATGCAAACTGTCCATAGTTCTTTTAGACCTCTAGGTGTATTATTCAACATCACATTTTTCAAGTAATTTGGAGTCATAAAAACAGTCATTTGAACCACTGAAACCAAACCTCAAAATTTCTCAGAAACACCACAGAGCTCAAAGGAAAATTCCTCCATCCTGGTACCTCAGCTGTGTGTGCCTTTCAATGGGACACACCTAACATTTTTGATATACTTTATACATACATCAATTAACTAATTAAGCAAATTATTTCAGACATTTTAACTCTTTCAACACTGAAACATATTCATTTAAAGTCATTTTTTTTGCTTATATAAATTTTTTTACACTTTTTTTAAAAAAAAAATATTATTATTTAAATACTCCTTTTTTTCCAGCATAATAATTTTTTTTTATATAATAAATTATTTTCATTCAAAAATGTGATATAAATATAACACCTATAAATCACTTAAGCTTATTAAACATGAAAAAACTTCAAAGGTTGCCTCTGAATGCAGTAACATCCAGGTCATCAGTTTGACAGTTTTCTTCCCTAACATTGAAAACAAAGGAGAATACACCCTTCATCTTCTTGATGTACATAAACAATTGCGTTTCTACTTGAACAGAACCAAGGCATTCAGAATGTCTGAACAACTATTTGTTTCCTTTTCTAATTTAAGAATGGGTCGGCCAGGTTCAAAAACTACCCTGGCTAAATGGATATTGCCTTACCTAAACAACCGAAGGTACATTTGACCAGGTGAGGGTCTACTTCTGGGAAACAGCCTGTATTGATATTTGTGTAGCTGCCCTCTGGTCTAATACTCGTACCTTTACTGCACATTACAAATTGGACATCATTAGAAATAGAGCTGCCTTTGGTTCCACGCTGCTCTGGAACATCCTTCCATGAGGGCCACCCAAGGTTATTGTAACTGGGGTCTCTGTCCCATTTGTTGAGGAGTGAATGAAATGACAACATCAGATAAAGAAGTTATGTACTCATCATAATGTTCCCTCTGTGTTGTCCATTTTCATTCTTCTTCAACTCCCATCCCACCTTCGCCCTGTCTTTATCCATGGTAGAGGCCTAACAGAAGAATGGTTAGGAACCATAGTTCCTGTTTGAGCTCCTGATCTTTCATCTTTCACATGTTCGTGTTTCACTGTTGCAGTCATTACTCTTGGGTTATCCTGCTGGCAGGCTACCCGCAGTCGGCCTGAATTCCAAAGTCTTGGTCCGGCGTCGGTTGCTGTCGCCTCTTCCCTGATGTTAGAGTGCCAGGGGTATAAAAGATGCAGCTGACACCATTTTCTTCAGTTTTTCTTGCCGCGCGGTGCCCGAAGCAGAAGCAGTTCGCAAGTGCCGGTCGGCCGACTCCTGAGATTTTCGTGTTCAGATCCGAAGTCTTAATTTAAAGCTAAGTACCCCGTTGGGGAAACTTTTTTCTTGTAGCACCACACAAGAAATGGATAACAGAGAAAAAGAAAAAACTAATAACACAAACTTCCTCCGCTTGAAACAGGATCCCAATGAAGGCACTCCCACAAAAAACAGTTCGTAGTAGTAGTGCACACCAAAAACTGGTCAATCCACGACCGGATAATGGTAAGTAATTTATTGAATCATAAAGAAATCAGATTGATTAAGGGCTTTCATGTCCACTCAGGAAACTTCATCAGAATAAAAAATACTAGTATGAGGACATATTTATACTTAATTAACTTCAGTTAATTTCAATTACATCCTTAATTCAAGTAATCACTGTGGTTTATATTAAAGATACAGTGCAACATATCAAAGCAAAGTATTAAAAACAATGTATGTATCATGAGATGTAAAATATGCATATGATACACATAAAAGTATATAAAATGAATGCCACTGTAAGAAAAAGACACACCTATATATACAAATCTCTCTCTATAAATTCAAAAAAAATTCTTAGCTAGATCTTGCATATAATAGTATAATAAAATTCTGATTCTGCACAGACTGCTCTATTTTTTTCAGAGGCTCTATAAGTAGCTAGTGACTTTACTGAATTTCTGTGGTAATATTTGCATTTAAACTGAACCTGTACCTAGAGAAAGTGTATAATCAGAGCTCCACCTTGCTGCATGTGTTTTTTAATGTTTAAATAAATTCTGATTCTGCACAGACTGCTCTATTTTTAATTTCTGTGGTAATATTTGTGTTTAAACTGAACCTGTACTTAGAGAAAGTGTATAATCAGAGCTCCTCCTTGCTGCATGTGTTTTTTAATGTTTAAATTGCACACACACATTGAAGAATTGCTTTTATGACTTTAATAACTTGGGCTAGCTATACCTGAAGTGCTTTTACTGGCAATTTTCCAGTTGTACAATTGTGAATAATTGATTTAGTTTTTCTGGTATATCTTTAAAATCTGTGTTTATTTACTGCATTGCTCTCTTGCTTAGGTTTCTTAGCTATAAATCTTAGTTCATTCTGAAGTATGCTACTTTACCCCCCCCACCAAACCTTTCTGAATGCATTATTATATAATAACTGCCTGTTGTTGCCTTCATGCTTACCCTAGAATCTCTGCTTTTCTCTTTTCCTAGTTGAACTCTACAGTTCCCTACAAAGCGGTGTCTACAGGACTGCAATCAGTTTCTCTCAACATTTAAACAGAGTAGGTTGCACACACAAAAAGCATTTGTTAAGCTTTCACTTACAGTGCTTTGTAATTAAGCAGGTCACCATATTGGTCAGCCATAGGGCTCTTTGTTTCTACTTGAGTGGTTGCCTCCTTCCCCTGTAACTGAAGTAAATTGACTCTTACATTAAGAGCTGTAATACTTACCTTATAGCTTTAGGACACCTTAGGAAACCTTGTAAACTGCAATAGCCCTTCGTTGCCCTCGCTCACGGTCTCTCTTCGCTCCCCTCCCTGCCCCCAATTCCCTCCCACCCCAGTACCTTTAAATTTATAGTACTATAGCCACTCCCCCACTTTCTAGATCCTATCTGCTTTCATCTGGGATAATTCCACCCACCCCCATTCTACTACCTACATTTTAATAGCACCTATTAGCTTTCATCTGGCATTCTCCCATCCCCCTTCCAGTACCTTTACCTCACCACTCTGTCTTCTGGTGTTGCATCACCAGGTAAAACAGTTCCTTAACTCACTAGCTGAATCACAGATAATGATATACTCCTCTTTACTACCCCTCTTGTTCACACCATACCTCCTTACCTTGTATGAAAACCAGTTTCTCACGGGATTTCAGGTCCCAAAAGGCCATACTATCACCCCAGCTGTAAATCATTCCACCACCTTCAACCATACTTACAGTACCAGATCCTATCCAACATCTTGTACAGTCGGTCAACATCTCAACCCCAGGCACATTAGCTCTAGATCCAAACACTACCACAAACTAATAAACAAATTCCTGAAGTTCTTCAAGTATAGACTCAACCTAATACTTGGTGGTGATATTTACCCCAACCCTGGCCCACTCACTTCAGATACACATACCCCCTCTACTTGCAATCTAAGCTACATAGGCCAACTAACTCTCTCCTAGTCTGTCATCTCAATATTAGAATCATTAATAACAAGGTACATAAATTGCATGCACTTCTGGATGTCCACTCCCCTGAGAGTCTCTGTTTATCTGAAACCTGGTTAAAACCTAACACTAAAGACAATGAAGTGTTACCACCTGGGTACAACATACACAGGCTGGATCGTGCTTCGAGGAAGGGGGGTGGGGTAGCTGTACTCTATAAATCTGAGTTGAATGTCACCATAGATGTAATACAACCTCCTCAGATTAACAACTCAGAGATTCTTGCCACCAAATTGCAACTTAATAAAAATAAATGCATTAATATCATCTGTATGTACATTCCCCCAGGTAACAATATATCTACATTTGAAGATATCCTGCACTGGCTATCATGTCACTACCCCAAGAAACCCTACTACTTGGAGACTTTAACATAGACTGGGGCACCTGTTCCTCAGAATCCCCAACCACCCATATTAACCTGCATGCTTTTACACAAATCATATCCACCCCTACCAGGATAGGTAAACCCAACCAAAAAGAAAGTATACTTGACTGGGTACTTATAAACAGTCACCCCCAACTGTACACCTCTGGTACCCTTCTTAATGGCCTAAGTGATCACCTTCTCACATATGTAATTAAGCACAAAACCATTAATTCCCAACAACCCTTACTCAGAAATGTTAGAAACAGTAAAAACATTGACCCTGCCAAATTCCAACAAGAACTAAACTCATGTAATTGGTCTATTCTAAAACACCTCCCCTTAGAGGAAGCAGTAGCATACTTTAACAACAAATTCCTTGAAATCCTTGATTTGCATGCACCTGTTCGTTCAAAGAGAACCAAAGCAAAAACTGCACCATGGCTTTCTATAGAGTCTAAGCTCAAAATTACCCTTAGAAACAAAACATGGGCTTTATGGAGTTCTTCTAAAGACCTTCAAGATCACATTAAATACAGGCAATCCAGGAACGAAACCAAAAAATCAATTTTACAAGACAAAAAACAATACTACTGTAATTTATAGACAGTAAATCAAAATAACCCTCAGAAGTTTTGGGCAGGTTTAAATAATCTACTACATCCTGGACAAACTTCAACCCCAATCCCTGCTGCTACTATTGATAAAACCCCTGAAGATGTTTCTGATAGTTTTAACCAATTCTTTACTGAGACAATTCAAGCCCTAGCTAACCAACTATCTCCTAGCTCCCCTGGTCCTGAAAGTAGCACCCCTAGAAACCTACTCACTTTCAGCTTCCAACCAGTCGCCACTTCACTTATCCGTACCTTGATCAAAAAATTAAAACCCACTACACTTTCTACTGATCAACTCCCTGCCGAGTACCTACAAAAATCAGCTGATGCTATTGCTTACCCCGTCTCAATACTAATCAATTGAACCATAGTAGAAGCTAAAATTCCCACCATCTGGAAAATATCCTATGTAATCCCACTTCACAAAGGAGGCAGCTCTACTGAATTCTCCAATTATAGACCAATAGCTATACTCACTCCACTTGCAAAGATTATGGAAAAATGTATTCATAGACAACTCATGCACCATCTAGTCCAAAATCGCCTTATGGCAGACACCAAACATGGCTTCCGTCCTCATCACAGCACTACTTCAGCCCTCCTAGCCTTTACTAACACCATAAACCATAATTGCAACAATAATTATATATCCTCAGCCCTCTTTTTGGATCTTTCCAAGGCATTCGATATGGTTGATCACCAACTTTTAATCCACACTCTGCAAACATTCTGTCTAGATACTGGAGCCCTCCAGTGGTTTCAATCCTACCTGAATGGTCGACAGCAGGCTGTCCTGTGGCAGAACAAACTCTCTAACCTTCTACCTAACACCCTTGGAGTACCACAAGGCTCTATACTAGGGCCCTTGCTGTTCTCCATCTTCATTAACGACCTTTATACTGTCATCCCAAAAGTCAGCTGTATCCAATATGCTGATGACTCTACTCTGATTTGCTCAGCCACATCTCCAGTAGAGTTATGGTCAGCTACCCAGACCACCTTTAATACAATAGAAAACTGGCTTTCTGAACATCGTCTGATCCTAAATCCCAAAAACTAAAATGCTGTTATTTTCACCAACACGTAGGTCTACCACTTTCACCTTTACCATAAAATCAAATGATGGCACAATAATCTCCCCTGACCCATCTACAAAACTATTAGGTGTCATCATAGACAATAATCTAAAATTTGACCTACATGTTAACCAAACTATCAAAACCATCAATAAAAAACTAGGGTCACTTTACAGAATAAAAGCCTTCCTAACCCCTCCAGCTAAAATTGCCATAGCTCACTCTCACCTTCTTTCAACCCTTCTGTATGCATCCCCTCTACTCTCGAATTTAAACAAGACTGTCCTTAACAAACTCTCAATTTGGTACAACCACATTGCCAGGTTTGCCACTGGGCTGCCTTTTAGGACACATCATTGCATCAATCTAAATCAGCTTGGGTGCCTTGAACTACCCAGCCTAATCCAGTGTAACCAACTGATTATGGCTTATAAAATCCTCTGTAATCCGGACAATACTCCTGCACTTAAAAATATTATCACCCCTACAACAATCCTAGACTGCTTCGATCCTCTAACAAACTACTAATTCAGACTAGTAAAATTAATAACACGGCCGGTAATTCTCTCTTTGCAAACTCTGTAAGTAGATCCTGGAACTCTCTTCCAGCTGATATTACCTTACTTTCCACCTTAGGTCAATTTAAAACTAGACTAGAACAACATTTGTCACTTAACTGGCTATGTCAATGTATCAAGCCTGGCTAACTCTGTCTAGAATGTGTAAAAATCTGTTAACCAGTTTACTGTGTAATTTAATTTAATCCTGACTTGTGCTCAGGATTAACTGTAACCTGTGGAACTTGTTTAACTTGCTTACTTAAGTAATCTTTATAAATAGTCTGTTTGTTATATGTAATGCTGGTATTATGTAATGCTGTATCTGCTTACCCTTGGAGCTTTTCTCCCCAGGCCTCCGTTGAAAATGGACAGGCATCCAGTCGGACTATCCCGGTCAACAAATGTAAAATAAAAATAAATAAATAAAATAAATAATAATAATAATAATAATGTATCTTGATATGCTGTCTGGGTGTATAAATGATACCTAAAATATGTAAATATATACATAGGTATATATTAAATAAATGGTACAAGTGTAAAAAATTAAAAATAGTGTTAAGGATAATTATGTATAATGTTAAAACCTGTGGTACGTGATGATAATAGTGAATACTGTGTTGGTACCTGTTTATTAAAATACATGAGTAAAGTGAGTAGATGAACAATTAACTGTTGTCCCAGAATAACAAACTAAAACTGAAAAACTTAAAACTCAACAAGTTCTCAGTTTCTAATGTTTGTTTAATTCTTGGGTTATTTTGTTATTTTTTTACTTTATTGTTTTTTACTTTATTATTTTTTACTTTATTGGCCCTTAGTCTTAGGGCTGGTAAAAGTGAATACATGATCGTTCATTCCAGGGGGTATATTGGAATCCAAACGCAGTTGCCAAATTAACTCTCTAAAACACGACTTGTTTTCCAAATCTCCCCCTCTACTATCCCTAGGTAACATTTTCAAAATCCAAAATTTAAAGTTGGCTTGTGTGCATAACAAGGTATGTGTATAAAGTGCATTAGTATCCCTTTTCCTGTTAACATCATATATGTGTTCGTAAATCCTCTGTCGTAAATGTCTTTCTGTCTTCCCTATGTAGTAGGCCCAAAAAAAAGTACAATAGGCTAAATAAACAGGTATACTATTGATTACCCTTAAAAATTATTGGAATAGTAGGTAATGATTAAATCACCTTTGCTAGCTACAAATGTACATTGGGAACATCTTCCACAACGAAAAGTTCCCTTTTTCTTATTCAGTTCTTTCTTATCCTCCTGTCTAGTCTTCTCAAAAATATTTTTGAGATTAAGACCCCTTCTAAAACTATAACAGAAGTGCCTATTAAATACTTCTATCTTGTTGGGCATACTCTTGAACATGTCCCATGTCTTATCAATAGTCCTTATCAGATTAGTATCAGAGTTGTATGTTATAACTAGAAAGGGAGTGACATCCTTCTTTACATAGGTCCCCCCATTTTGACCCTCACCAATGTTGTTTAAAACAATGTTCTCCATATTACAACATGAATTCAATAGGGGTACAAATTTTGTCCCCATCCCTTAATCACCTCCTCCTTAAGAGAATTTATTAGAGAGTCCAGGTATCCTCTCTCCAAAAGTAATTTATGCACGTAATCCATTTCATTGATGAAATCAGTATAATCAGATGTCATCCTAGCCACCCTAACCATTTGTCCTTTTATAATGTTCTTCTGCAATGGAGGGTGGTTACTATTGTAGTGTAAATAGGAATTAGAAAAACAGGCCTTTCTATAAATCCGCGACACATATTTTTCATTTAAATTATCTTTTGAAATAGCTACATCTAAATAGTGTGTCTCCTGCATATTAAATTCATATGTAAAACTAAGAAACTGAGTAGAATTGTTGAAATATTCCATAACCATGGGAACATCATCCTGCGAACCTTTCCATACTATAAGTATGTCGTCCAAAATATTTCACAATATGATCCATAAATGGAGAGTTGAAAACAAAGTGCAACTCCCAATATAACATAACTATATTGGCAAAAATGGGGCACAAGCTGCCCCCATCGCCACACCATCCAACTGATGAAAAATGTCTCCCTGGAAATAGATAAAATAATTTTTAAGCACCAACTCCGTGTTCTCTAATACTAGTCTAAATTCACAATCGTTAAGAAATTTGAATTCCGTTAACATACATTCAAACCACTCCAAACCTATATTGTGTGGAATCACAGAAAATAAATCTTTTACATCGACAGTAAGAAATGAATAATGGGATTGATATTGCAATTGATTAATTTTGTTTAATAAATCCCACAAATCAATTAAAATGTGTGGATATAATTTATAAAAAGGCTTAAATTTTGTATCCACATATATTGCTAATGGCTGAGTTTTAGAGCCATCCGATGTCACAATAGGTCTTAAAGGTGGATTTATATTGTCTCTGTGTATCTTCGGGATACCAAACATAGTAGGGAGAAAGGGCTTCTCAACCTTAACAAACCTATATAATTTATCATCAATTAAACCTTGCAATAAATTGTCTTCTATAATCAAATCTATCTTTGTGTGTGCTATGTTCAGCTCGTTCCTTGAAATAATAGTGTATCGCCCCTGTGTGTTTAACATGTCCATCATTTTAGCAATGTAGGACCAATTATTCATTAGTACGACCCCACTCCCTTTTGTCGAGCTTCATAATTTCAATGTCTGAATATTGATGTTTAATTTCATCCAATGTCACCCTTTCCTCTGAATTTAAGTTACAGTGAAGGTGCCTTTGCTTGTTTTGATAATAAATACCCTTTATTTCCTTTATTAAAACTTTTTCAAAGTTACTAATATCATTATGTAAGGGGGAGTTGTACCTTCCCAGCTCATCATAATGTCTGTTGGACACTTTATTTTGGGGCTCATTAATGGAGGCCAATGCCTCCAAATTTAACTTTCTAGTAAATAATTTTACATCCAAGGTAATTTCAGCTAAATCCATTTTTCTAGCTGGAACAAACGTGAAGCCCTTTTTAAATAAAGAAAAATGTCTGTCTTCTATTTTAATATCAGTGTAATTATAAATAAAAAACTCACCATCTTGTTGGTTAATAACATTGCTCTGGGTATTGCGGTCAGGATTGCATACCCCACACTGTTCTATTTCATCCTCTGTATTCACAATACTAATGTTATCAGGTAATAATGTATCATCCCCATTCAGTATAGTCGATTCCCCTGATGTCTCTGAGTGTATTTGTTCGTAACTTGTGCATATGTTGGATGGGTGGGTAAATTCCATATCTGTTCGGACCTCCTGGGCCCCTCCTGTTCTAAAGGGATATCATGTTCATTGAACCCCCCGTTGTAGTTGTGTTCATATCGATAATCATCCCCTTCCACCTGTAAATTTTGTTCGTTGTTCCACTGGACGAGGCTTTACAGTATAATGATCTAATTGTGTATGAACTCTCCTCTTGAAGTGACTGTTTGAGTAGTCCGTTTTACTCCCTAAAGGATAGGCCTGCTGGTGTTCATAAGCCCTATTGTCCCTATCTAGTTTACCCATCTTTCTTTTATGGTTTTTAACCATAATGTTGTCAAAGTCATTGAGTACTGTAAAATAATTACATTTATATTCTTGTAGAGTAAACAATAAATCATCACATATTTCTTTGTTAATTTTATCTATCTTGTCCTTCATCTCCTCAATCAAATTATTGTTGTTGTTAATCATAGCTCTCATCAGAGCTAAACCACAGTTGTTTAAAATGTCCACAATTTCATTGTAAAAAACAGAACCCATGACAATATCATTAGAAAACTTGTTAAGTCTAAGGCCCTTAGGCACATGCTTCCTCTTAATACATTCAATAAGAAATCAGTTGTCAAGGTTTAAATTTTTAAACGTCAACATATATTTTTTCAAAAGCTTACATTTTTCAGAGTAAGAAGTGTCCTGTTTCTTTGGACCATAGTCCTGAAGCTCCACAGCACCGAAGCTTCTGTTAAGCCAGTCATTGAAATTAATATCAGCATATTTGTCTATAAACATGGTGGGTTCATTATTTTGTCGAGTGTTAAGTCGCTCGCATGAATAATTTCTTAAATTTCCACCATGGTTATTGATAGAACCCTGCGGCAACCTCGTCTCAGTTGATTTTCCTCAACTACAACAACTGGTATTAGCGTGCCTGCCGACAGACGGCTGTGCACAAGGAATGGGAGTATCTGTTTCTGGTGAATCCATTTCCAGCTGAGAAAAAGGTTATATGAGCCTGGTTAGCTCACCAATCAATGATTTGTCGTTCCTATAAGATTGTGAGGCCCCTCGACTATCCTGTAACTCCATCACAACGGAAAACCAGTAACACCACACAAGAAATGGATAACGGAGAAAAAGAAAAAACTAATAACACAAAATTCCTCCGCTTGAAACAGGATCCCAATGAAGGCAGTCCCACAAAAAACGGTTCGTAGTAGTAGTGAACACCAAAAACTGGTCAATCCACTACCGGATAATGGTAAATAATTTATTGAGTCATAAAGAAATCAGGTTGATTAAGCGCTTTCATTTCCACTCCGGAAACTTCATCAGAATAAAAAATACTAGTATGCGGACATATTTATACTTAATTAACTTCAGTTCATTTCAATTACATCCTTAATTCAGTAATCACTGTGGTTTATATTAAAGATACAGTGCAAGATATCAAAGCAAAGTATTAAAAACAATGTATGTATCATGAGATGTAAAATATGCATATGATGCACATAAAAGTATATAAAATTAATGCCACTGTAAGAAAAAGACGCACCTATATATACAAATCTCTCTCTATAAATTCATAAAAAATTCGTAAAAACTTATAGAAACTTTTTTCTTGCTCCACACCGATGTCAGAAAAAGTTAATAATTGTATTTCTTGTGGGAAGCAAATACCTCATAAGGACTTCCATTCTTATTGTATTCCCTGCCTAGGCCTTGATCACGACGTAGCTAATTGCAGATTCTGTGCTAGATTTAACCAACGCACTATTAAGTGTCGGTACGATTTTGCATTTCATTACTTTGGCCGAAGGTTTAATTACACGATGTCGTCGGATAGCCATCTGACTACCGCAATTCACAAGAAACGCAAGGAAAAGGAAAAGGGCAGGCATCCGAGGTCCAAAACTGACGATGAGGCTTCTTCTAAGCTAGTCGCCAGTTCGCCGGTTCTCAGTGAGGCGCTTTCACAGCCCCTGATGCCCACTACCTCAGAGCCGCTTCTGACTCCCACGTGGAGCAGACTAGGCCTCTGGAAACTCAAGGTATTGGACACTTGGAAAATATTCCCTCAGATGGGTCTGGAGCCGCTGAGCAGGCATCGGCTTCTGAGGGTGTTTTCAGGCCTACACAGTTATATATAAAACCGACTACAGCTTCAAAGGCAAAGACTAAAGCACCATTAAAGACAAAGAAACAAGTGGAGCAAACCTATGGACAGGCCTCCATGCCTAAAAAACAGATGCTCAAAATGGCCGAAGACCTAATTACTTTGATCAGGGGTTCTCATCCCCCTCCTGAAAAGAGGCTTAGGCAAGAGACAGAATGTGAATCTTCAGATCAGGTTTCCATTTCCTCTGACTCCTCTTCTGACCAAGAATACTCTCTCCCTCCCTATGAGGATTCCGATGCTGAAGAATCTATCCCTTCAGCCACCCCTTCTGAGGATTATTCTTTTGGGGAAACCCTGCATACCATGAGAGAGCACTTCCACTGGGAGAGCCAAGACTACTCAGAATCTAAGAAAAGGCTTAGAGATTTTCTTTTACTGCCTCAGCACAGGCCTCTTGCTATCCCTCCTGTTTTAGACATTGTAGATGATGTATTTTCAGAGTCCGGCCTGTCCACTGACTCTTTACCCCTGCACCTGTTAAGCCAGACAGATAGTACAGGGTTCCAGATTCACATAAATTTCTTTATAAAAACCCTGCTGCTGACCCAGAAACTATTTCTCAGGGTCCCAAAGGGGTCAAGGCTTCCACTGCAAAAAAACTCTGATAGGGATTCAAGGGCACTGGACAGATGGGGGAAAAAGGTTTACACTTCTGCTACCTTGGCTGTGAGGGCTTTAAATTGTCAATTCCATATGCTTAAATATCAGCAATACTTATTGTCACTGCTTAAACAGAAAATGTTAACAAATTCTGAATGTGCAGAAAACAAGGAAATGCAGGATTTATTGCATGCAACTGAACAAGTGGGAAAGCATACTTTGCAATGTGGTTTTGATTCTCTGGAGGCCTCTTGCAGGGCCGCTGTTACGGGTTCTATCATTAGGAGACATGCTTGGTTAAAGGAACAAAATCTGCCTGATCATGTTAAAGCAAAATTATTAGATGCTCCTTTACAGCATGATACTTTGTTTGGTGTTAAAGCAGAAGAGGTGTTGAAGAAAATGTAGGACAAACTGAAATCTATGCAGACAGTTAAGGATTTCTTACAGGTGCAGCCACCCAGATTTAGTAGGAACTGGCCTACAAAGAATTGGTCCTTTCCAGTGTCACAGGCCACAAAGAGGCAGATACAGACGCCCCAGAGGCAGATCCCAGCCCCAAGGCTCATACAGGCCTAAACAATGGGGTGCTTCTACCTCCAAAAGCGGAGAAGACAAATCACAGCCATACAGGAAACAGTCCCAATGACTTCCCTCTGCCAGAACCAAGCACTTATCCTTTGGCAGCCCCCTTAGGGGGAAAACTAGCACTTTTTTTTTTCAAAATTGGCACATGATCACCCAGGACAAATGGGTCTTGAACATAGTGTCTCAGGGCTACAGGTTCCACTTTCACACCCTGCCACGGGCAAAAGGTATGCCAGACCTGCCACACAATCAATGGGCAGAGGCACAACAGCAAGTTTCATCCCACATGGACATGAGGGCCATTTAACGAGTACCACAGCAAGAGCAGGGACAAGGATTTTACTTGAGACTTTTCTTGGTACCCAGAAAGGACAAAGCCTGGAGACCAATACTGGACCTGTCTATTCTAAACACATTTCTGGATGTTCCAAAATTCAAAATGTTGACTCTACAGCAGATGTTCATCATGTTATACTGCTGCAGTCATTACAGTCGGCCAGAGTAGTCTTGGTCCGGCGTCGGTTGCTGTCGCTTCTTCCATGACGTCAGTGCGCCAGGGATATATAAGATGCATCCAATGCCATGTTCTTCAGTCTTCCTTGCCGCGCGGTGCCTGAAGCAGAAGCTGTTCGCAAGTGCCAGTCGGCCGACTCCTGAGATTTTCGAAGTCGAATTTCAGATCCGAAGTTTTCAATAAAGCTAAGTACCCTGTTGGGGAAACTTTTTTCTTGCCTCAGACCGATGTCAGAAAAAGTTAATAATTGTATTTCTTGTGGGAAGCAAATACCTCATAAGGACTTCCACTCTTACTGTATTCCATGCCTAGGCCCTGATCACGACGTCACTAGTTGTCGGTTTTGTACTAGATTTAACAAACGCACTATAAAAAGACGTTTTGATTTTGCTTTGCACTACTTTGGCCAAAGGTTCAATTATACTATGCCGTCTGATCAGCCGATGATCGCAATACCGGAAAAACGCAAGGACAAGGATAAAGACAGGCATCCGAGGTCCAAAACTGATGACGAAACCTCTTGTAGGCCAGTCACTGGTTCTCAGTGAGGTGCTTTCGCAGCCCCTGACACCTGCTACCTCAGAGCCACAGGCCGCCTTCGACTCCCACCTGGAGACAACTAGGCCTCTGGAAACCCAAGGTATTGGACCTACGGAAACTAATCCCTCAGATGGGTCCGGAGCCGCTGAGCAGGCATTGGCTTCTGAGGGTGTTTTCAGACCTTCACAACTAACCATTAAAACAACAGCCAAGACAAAAGTACCATTAAAGACAAAGAAACAAGTATATCATTCTCCTGGACAGTCCTCCATGTCTAACAAACAGATGCTTAAAATGGCCGAAGACCTCATTACTCTAATCAGGGGTTCCCATCCCCCTCCTGAGAAAAGGCCTAGGCAGGATACAGACTATGATTCCTCTGATCAGGTTTCCATTTCCTCTGATTCCTCTTCAGACCAGGGATACTCTCTACCCCCCTATGATGACTCTGATGCTGAAGAATCTATCCCTTCAGCCTCTCCTCCTGAGGATTATTCTTTTAGGGAAACTTTACATACCATGAGGGAGCATTTCCATTGGGAAAGTCAGGATTACTCAGAATCCAAGAAAAGGCTCAGGGATTTCCTTTTATTGCCTCAGCACAGGCCCCTGGCTATTCCGCCTGTGCTAGATATTGTGGATGATGTGTTCTCTGAATCCAGCTTATCTCCCGATTCCTTGCCCCCTGCACCAGCCAAGCCAGATAGGTATTACAGAGTCCCTGACTCTCACAAGTTTGTTTATAAAAACCCTTCTGCTAATCCAGAAACTATTTCCCAGGGTCCAAAAGGGGTTAAGGCTTCCATTGCAAAAAATCCAGTACCCTCTGACAGAGATTCCAGAGCTTTGGATAGATGGGGGAAGAAAGTATACACTTCAGCAACTTTAGCAGTAAGAGCTTTAAATTGCCAGTTTCACATGCTTAAGTACCAACAATATGTAATGGCTCAGTTAAAACAGAAAATGCTTGCAAGCCCAGAAGCTCCTGATTGTAAAGAAATGCAGGATTTATTGCATGCAGTTGAACAGGTGGGAAAACATACTCTGCAATGTGGTTTTGATTCTTTAGAGGCCTCTTGTAGAGCCGCAGTTACAGCTTCTGTGATTCGAAGGCATGCTTGGTTAAAAGAACAGAGTTTGCCTGATCATGTTAAGGCAAAATTATTGGATGCTCCTTTACAGCATGATACCTTGTTTGGTGTTAAGGCAGAAGAGGTGTTAAAGAAAATGGAGGATAAAGCTAAATCTATGCAAACAGTCAAGGATTTCTTACAGGTACAGCCACCTCGATTTAGCAGAAATTGGCCAACAAAGAATTGGTCTTTTCCAGTGTCAGACAGGCCACAGAGAGGCAGATACAGACACCCAAGAGGCAGATCTTAACCCCAAGGCTCAAACAGACAACAACAGTGGGGCACCTCAACTCCAAAAGGAGGTGAGGACAAGTCTCAACCTTACAAGAAACAGTCACAATGACTTTCCCCTTCGTACGCCAAGCACTTCCCTTTTGGAAGCCCCCTTGGGGGGAAAACTAGCACTTTTTTCTCAAAACTGGCAAACAATCACCCAAGACAAATGGGTTCTGAATATTGTGTCTCAAGGTTACAGGTTCCACTTTCATACTTTACCAAGGCTAAAAGGAATGCCAGACCTGCCACAAAATCAATGGGCAGAGGCACAAAAACAAATTTCAGCCCTCATGGACATGAGAGCTATTCAAAAAGTACCACAACAGGAACAAGGACAAGGATTTTACTCAAGACTCTTCCTGGTCCCTAGAAAAGACAAGGCCTGGAGGCCCATACTAGACCTTTCAGTTCTAAATACTTACCTGGATATTCCGAAATTCAAAATGTTGACATTACAGCAGCTTCTACCCATGCTGGGCAAGAAGGCTTGGCTTGTTACTCTGGACCACAAAGAGGCATACCTGCATGTCCCTATCAGACAAAATTGCAGAAGATACCTCAGATTCAAAGCTGGTACAATGCACTACCAATTCTCTGCACTGCCCTTTGGCTTATCTACTGTGCCCAGGGTCTTCACAAAGTGCCTGGCACCAGTAATTGCATTTTGCAGACAAAAAGGAATTCAAATATATTCATACCTGGACAACTGCCTCATTCAAGCAGAGACCAAGGACATTCTTCTACAGCATCTGGCGTTTGTAAAAAGGTTGCTAATTTCTCTAGGGTACACAGTAAACAAAAAGAAGTCAAAACTAGTGCCCTCACAACAGATTATATTCCTGGGTGCCAGCTTAAATACAATGGCCCAGATGGCTTACCTCACGCCAGACAAACAAGTTCAACTAACTCAATATTTTCAATTACTGGCAAAAAAGTCCCATCTCCCCGCAAGAAAAATTCTGCAGGCCCTGGGATTCATGGCATCCTGCATACTACTAATACCATATGCCAGACTGCATATGAGGAAATTACAATGGTACCTAAAAAGTGTTTGGACTCAACACTCTCACAGTTTATTTATTTATTTATTTGCAGTTGGTTTACCAGGATAGTCCATTGGGCCAAAGTGAACCCGTTTTCAATGGAGTCCTGGGGAGAAAAGCTCCATAAACAATCAAGGTTACAATATGATGTAGATTATAAGCTTACATATGTTATAAAATAGAGCAGACCAAAGACTATTAACATTACTATATGTCATAGATTGAAAATATACAACTGGATTAGACAAGGACAAATATAACAAACAGTCTAGGTTAGTGATAAATGAACAAGTAATACAGAATTTTAAAGGAATAATTACAAGATATATACAGGAACGTTAATACATGTTAGTAAACTTGCAGTGAGAGGTGTAGGCAAGAATTATATACATTTAGCAATTAATTAACAAGAATATATGAAAAGGAAGAATGCTATTGAAAAGAAGAGAAGATGAAAATTTGCAGGGTAAGTTATGTAGGGTGGCAGCAGGAGCATTCCCATTGGGATACTAGATGTGAGTGAAGAGTTTTTTTGAAGATAGAGTAGCTAGGGGTAGTACGAATGGATGGTGGTAGGGAGTTCCAGAGTCGTGCTAGACTAAAGGATAGGAGGTGTTTAGAAGCAGTAATACCAATGATTCTCTGCCTACAACAGGAGTTTCGATGGTGGGCACAGGCATGTCACCTAAACAAGGGTCACCCTTTTACCCTACCCACAGCCAGGCAGACTCTAACAACAGATGCTTCGGATTACGCCTGGGGAGCACACATGGCAGGAAAATGCATCCAGGGCAAGTGGACCACAGACCAGATGCATCTACACATCAATCAAAAAGAGATGCTGGCTGTTCAAAATGCCCTAACAGCTTTCAAGGACCTTCTGCATCCAGGACAATTATTATTAAAGAGAGACAACACCACAGTAATGTGTTACATAAACAAGCAAGGGGGCACTCATTCTTATCCCCTATGCAGGCAAGCCATGACCTTGTGGAACACAGCTGTAACGTATCAAGTTCACCTGCAAGCACAATTCCTGCCAGGAAAGAAAAATACTCTGGCAGATGATCTAAGCAGAAATGTCATGGACCCTCATGAATGGAAATTGAATCCACAAATCTTCAGCATGGTAACACAAAAATGGGGATGCCCAGACATAGATCTTTTTGCCTCCCCACTGAATTGCCAACTACAAAAATTTTGCACAAGGACTTATCACAAACAAGCATGGAAAGTGGATGCTCTTTTGTTCAGCTGGAAAAACCTAAAAGTTTATGCCTTCCTGCCACTGCCTCTCCTTTCAAAGGTACTCCTAAAAGCCAGACAAGAGAAACCACAGATGATCCTGATTGCTCCAGATTGGCCACGCCAGCACTGGTACCCTATCTTAAGGAACTTAGCTCAAGACCCACCATGGATTTTGCCTCAAATTCCACATCATCTGACTCAGCAAAACAATCAGATCCTGCACGGTCAGCTCAAAATCCTAAACCTGGCTGCATGGCAGATTCATTAGTCAAACAGGCAACATCTCTCTCTAAAGCTGTTATGGATGTCATTTTGGAGGCCAGGAGGCCTAGCACCAGGAAAGCTTACTCAGAAAAATGGAAGAGATTCTGCGCCTGGAACCAGGCTCAAAGCCTTGACCCTCTTGTTCCAAACATTCCTCAGATTTTACAATACTTAACTGAGATGCTGGACAGAGGCCTATACTTCTCATCAGTTAAGATCCACGCCTCTGGCATTTCAGCACATTACAACACGGATCCTTCTTTATTCTCTCATCCCTTGCTAAAGCAGTACCTCAGAGGGGCTAAAAACATAAGACTGCCCCACAGAGCACCAACACCAACTTGGGACCTCAATTTCGTTTTGGAAAAACTGACCCTGTCAACTTTTGAGCCAGCCAATACAGCCGATCTAAAATTTTTATCATGGAAAACAGCTCTGCTCCTGGCAGTAACTTCAGCACGAAGAGTCTCAGAGCTACAGGCATTAATGGCAGTGGAGCCTTTTATAATTTTTCATCAGGACAGGGTTTCTTTAAGGACAAACCCTACCTTTATGCCAAAGGTGGTATCTAATGTGGCTCTTAACCAAACCATCCATTTGCCAACTTTTTATCCAAACCCCCAGAATAAAGGGGAGAAACTTCTGCATTCTTTGGACATACACAGACAGCTACGCTTCTACTTGGACAAAACAAAAGCTTTCAGGAAAACGGAGCAACTGTTTGTAGCATATGCTGCAGGATCACAGGGCAAGACTATCTCAAAGCAGACTATATCCAAATGGATAGGACACTGTATTCGTTACTGCAACACACAGCATGGAAAATCAGTCCCAAATAACATTAGGCCACATTCCACCAGGGCAACAGCCACTTCAACAGCCTTTCTCAGAGGAGTACCTACCAAGGAAGTTTTGGAGGCTGCCTGCAACTTGAAGTTCAGTGCACACCTTTACCAAACATTACCACCTGCCTCTTTACTCTAAATCCAGAGCAGGATTTGCCACTGCAGTTCTGCAGGGCCTCATAGTCAATCCTAACTCTTTATAGACCAGCCACCCAACCTTAGCTTTGGGATTCTACCCAAGTGTAATGACTTCAGCAGTGTAACACGATGAACATAGTACAGTTTTGTACCTACCATAAATGTAGATGTTCGAGTGTTCGCACTGCTGCAGTCCAGGTTACCCTCCCTCCATCCCCTCTGAACTAGCTCGACTTAGCTATACCTTTTTATCTTATACAACCTTTGTGGTGTATTTGCTTGTAACTGAAGGTATTGTTTGTATTTTATATGTATACTTTTTATAGATTCATAGGTTCATACTAGGCTATCTGCCCTAGGGCATTTATAAACCTAGCCAGAGTATGTTTGGCTTTCGCCACCCATTTTAAATTAATTTTGCTATGCCCTTTTTTGAGGTTAGTATACTGTGCCTCTGTCTAACAGTGACACAGAAGTGATACCCGAGGTAAACCTATGATCTCCCATCCAGTCATCAAGATTCCTCTTGAAGAGAGTCAATGAGGGACTTTGCCTAACCTGGACTGGGATTTTATTCCAGAGTGAAGGGAGCCTCTGGGTTATGAATCTGTCCCTCCGGCGTGTCCTATTTATTTCAGTGCTGAGGTTCAAGTCTCTCGAGCATGTAGCTCGATGGGATTTGGATTTTTTGAGGTGCAGCATGTCCCTTAATTCCGGGTTGGACATGGCTTTATACGTCAGGCACAGGTCGTCTCTGAGCAAGCGGTATGCCACTGAGTAGAGCTGGAGTTTCTTTAATCGGGCAGCATATGGCATCTGTTTGAGCCCTTTGATCCTCTTGTTGAGGTACTTTTGGGGTCTTTCCAGTTGCTGCAGGTGTTTGGTAAGGTACATCCCAAAAGGGGCATTGTACTCGATTATGGGCCTGATGAGGGATGAGTAAAGAGGCACGATGACCTCCCCTAATCTAGATGTGAATCCCTTCATGATTAGGTGGGCTATATAAAATGTTTTTCTAACCACTTTGGCCACGTGGTTGTCAAATGAGAGATTGCTATCAACTTGGGTCCCCAGGTCCCTAATTACTTCTTCTGTACTTAATGGATTACCACCTATGTGGTAATTTGTGGGCACTTTGTTTTTGCCAAAGGGGGGATGACTATACACTTTTTGGCATTTAGCTTGAGGCCATGGCTCTGGTACCAGTTGTCTGTTTCTATGAGGCCCTTTTGGAGGATGCTTGTGTCGGCTGGAGAGTCGATTATGGCGCCCAGTTTGCAGTCATCTGCGAACTTGGTCACCCACAGTCCTTCCGTGTTGGCCTGAACCTCCGAGAAATATATACCGAACAAGAGGGGTCCCAGGACTGAGCCTTGTGGGACGCCACTTGCAACTGGTTTGGAGTCTGACATGGCTCCAGCAATTCTAACCATGTGGGTTCTGTCCTTGAGCCAGTTTACAACCCATCTAGTGACGTAGGGGTTTATATTTAAGCTGGTGAGCTTCTCTATAATGCCCGAGTGGGGTATTGTATCGAAGGCTTTTGCGAGGTCCAGGTAGGCTGTGTGGACCACCTTCCCTTCGTCAATGGCCTTGGTGACTGTTTCAAAGAAGTCGACCAGGTTTAAGAGGCAGCATCTGCCCTTAACAAAGCCGAACTGGGTAGGATCCAGTGTCTGTAGGTCCCCTATATCTTTATTTATGAGGTCCATGATGATCCTTTCCATAGCTTTGCAGACCAAGCTAGTCAGGCTTATGGGGCTATAGTTTCCAGGGTCCGTTGAGGCACCACCTTTGTGGAGAGGGACCACTGTTGCTGTATGCCACTCTTTGGGTACATATCCTGTAGTAAGGCTGAGATTGAACAGTAGTTTTATGTTTGGGTTTAGCTCTTCTTGGAGTTCATGTAGGACGCAGCCCGGGACACTGTCTGGTTCCATTGATGCTGGGTTTTTTGCTTTGGAGAGGGCGGCTCTTACCTGAGCTTCTGAGATGTCAGGGGGGCAGCACTCTGCTGGGATAGATATTTGCCCTTTTGGTGGGGGGGGGGCGGGGTTTGCGCTGAACCTGTCAGCTAGGATGTTGGCAATGTCTGTGGGTTCGGTGTATTTTTTGTCATTTTGGACTAATTCTGAGCATATCTGGGAATTCCCACCCAGGTTCATAACATAACTAAAGAAAGGCTTGTGATTATCCTTAGTGTCCTGTGCAATTTTTCTCTCAAAGCTGGCCTTAGACGATTTTATGAGTGCCCTTAGTTTTTTGCTAATACTGATCAGAGATGCCTTCCATTTTTGGGATTTTGCTCTATCATGTAGTAGCTTCCTCCTTCTATTGTATAGTTTGTTTTTGGCTGGGGTCCACCAGACAGGACGTCTGCCTTTGGAGGATTGAGTCTTGGTTTTATTTGCCTACCTACTTGGGGGCACCTGACATCTGGGGCAAGAAAAACTGAAGAAAATGGCATCAGATGCATCTTATATACACCTGGTGCACTGACGTCAGGGAAGAAGAGACAGCAACCGACGCCAGACCAAGACTTTGGAACTCTGTCCGACTGACGGCAGGATAACCCAAGTGTAATGACTGCAGCAGTGTGAACACTCGAACATCTACATTTATGGTAGGTACAAAACTGTACTTTACTGCCCATGCTGGGCAAGAAGGCTTGGCTTGTAACTTTGGACCTAAAAGAGGCATACCTGCATGTCCCAGTCAGACAATCTTGCAGAAGATACCTCAGATTCATAGCTGGCTCAATGCACTACCAGTTCTCTGCACTTCCCTTTGGCTTATCTACTGCGCCCAGGGTATTCACAAAATGCCTGGCACCAGTAATTGCATTTTGCAGACAAAGAGGAATTCAAATGTATCCTTACTTGGACGACTGCCTTATTCAAGCAGAGAACAAGGACATTCTACTAAAGCATCTGGCGTTTGTAAAAAGATTACTAATTTGCCTAGGGTACACAGTAAATGAAAAGAAATCAAAACTAGTACCCTCTCAAGAGATAATATTCCTGGGTGCAAGCTTAAATACAACTGCCCAGATGGCTTATCTCACGTCAGACAAACAAAGGCAACTGACTTCTTACTTCAAAATGTTGGCAACAAAAACCCAGTTATCTGCAAGAAAAATTCTGCAGGCTTTGGGCTTCATGGCATCCTGCATTCTGCTAATTCCATATGCCAGACTGCATATGAGGAAACTACAATGTTATCTAAAAAGTGTTTGGACTCAACATTGCCACAGCCTGGAAACATTAATTACCCTCATTCCCTGCCTGCAACAGGAGTTTCGATGGTGGGCACAGGCCTGTCACCACAACAAAGGACAGCCATTCACTTTACCCACAGCCAGGCAGACACTAACAATGGATGCATCAGATTATGCCTGGGGGGCCCACATGGCAGAAAAATGCATTCAGGGCACATGGACCGCAAGCCAAATGCATCTTCATATCAATCAAAAAGCGATGCTAGCTGTTCAGAATGCCCTGTCAGCTTTCAAGGATCTACTTCATCCAGGACAACTACTGATAAAGATGGACAATACTACAGTCATGTGGTACATAAACAAGCAGGGAGGCACACATTCATACCCCCTCTGCAGACAAGCCATGACTTTGTAAGACACAGCTTTGACTTATCAAGTTCACCTGCAAGCACAATTCCTGACAGGAAAAATAAATACTCTGGCAGACGAACTAAGCAGAAACCTCATGGATCCCCACGAGTGGAAACTGGATCCACAAGTCTTCAGCATGATAACAAAGGAAATGGGGATGCCCAGACATAGTTCTATTTGCCTCCCCTCACAACTGCCAACTACAGAGATTCTGCACAAGGAATTATCACAAGCAATCATGGAAAGTGGATGCCTTATCCTTCAGCTGGAAAAACCTAACAGTATATGCCTTTCCTCCACTGCCTCTCCTCCCCAAGGTACTCCTAAAGGTCAGACAAGAGAAGCCAAAAATGATACTAATTGCCCCTGACTGGCCACGCCAGCACTGGTACCCAATCCTAAAGAACTTGTCTCAAGGTCCAGCCTAGACATTGCCTCAAGTTTCTCACTTACTGACCCAACAAAACAATCAGATCCTGCACAGCCAACTCAGGACCTTAAATCTGGCAGCATGGCGAATAATGTAGCCATTCAGAACACTCCTCTCTCCAAAGCTGTGATGGATGTTATCTTGGAGGCCACGAGGCCCAGTACCAGAAAATCTTATGCAGAAAAATGGAAGAAATTCTGTGCTTGGAACCAGTCACAAGGAATTGACACATTTGTACCAAATATTCCTCAGATTTTACAATACTTAACTGAGATGCTGGACAAAGGCCTATCCTTTTCATCAATTAAGATTCATGCCTCTGCCATTTCAGCCCATTACAATACGGAACCATCTATCTTTTCTCATCCTTTAATAAGGCAGTACCTCAGAGGGCCCAGAAACATAAGACCTCCAAGGAGAGCACCAATACCTGCATGGGACCTCAATTATGTCTTGGAAAAACTCACACTGCCTCCTTTTGAGCCAGCCTCAACAGCTGATATAAATTTTTTATCCTGGAAAACAGCTCTGCTCCTAGCAATAACCTCTGCAAGACGAGTCTCGGAGTTACAGGCACTCATGGCTGTGGAACCTTTTATCATTTTCCATCCAGACAGGGTTTCTCTGAGGACGAACCCGACATTTATGCCTAAGGTGGTGTCCAGTGTGGCCCTTAACCAAACCATTCACTTGCCTACCTTTTATCCAAACCCACAGAACAAGGGTGAGAGACTTCTGCATTCTTTGGATATACACAGACAGCTACGCTTCTACTTGGACAGAACTAAAGCTTTCAGAAAGACTGAGCAACTTTTAGTGGCATATGCTGCAGGATCACAAGGAAAGGCTATCTCAAAACAGACTATTTCAAAATGGATAGGTCATTGCATTTATTTCTGCTACTCACAGCATGGCAAAGCAGTGCCTAAGGGCATTAGGCCACATTCAGCCAGAGCAGCAGCCACTTCAGCAGCCTTCCTCAGAGGAGTACCAACCAAAGACATCTTAGAGGCTGCAACTTGGAGTTCAGTGCACACTTTTACAAAGCACTACCACTTACCTCTCTACTCTAAATCCAGAGCAGGCTTTGCCACTGCAAGTTCTGCAGGGCCTCATAGCCTCTCCTAATCCTATTTAACCCAGCCACCCATCCTCAGCTTTGGGATTAAACCCAAGAGTAATGACTGCAACAGTGAAACACGATGAACATAGTACAGTTGTGTACCTACCATAAATGTAGATGTTCGAGTGTATTCACTGTTGCAGTCCAGGTTACCCTCCCACCATCCCCCTTTCTTTTGCTGGGTCTTATCTGTACTTCTCTATTCTATACAACCTTTGTGGTGTATTTGCTTGTAGGTGAAGGAAATGTTTATTTTAGTGCATGCATGTTTATTGGCGTAATTTATTTAGCCTACCCTTTTGGGGGGCACCTGACATCTGGGGCAAGAAATACTGAAGAAAATGGCGTTGGCTGCATCTTTTATACCCCTGGTGCTCTGATGTCAGGGAAGAGGTGACAGCAACCGACGCCAGACCAAGACTTTGGAATTCAGGCCGACTGTGGGTAGCTTGCCAGCAGGATAACCCAAGAGTAATGACTGCAACAATGAATACACTCAAACATCTACATTTATGGTAGGTACACAACTGTACTTTTCCTGTCTGATTACCTTAATATATTAGTGTAGTAGATGCCATAGCAGCAAAATTGATCTGACGTATTGTAATGGTCAGTGGCATTATGGGTAAGGAAGGAGCTCGAGATTCAGATCCTAGAATCTGTAGAAAGTGGCAGAATTTGATCCGATGGTCGGATCTGAACCCATTTGTTGAGGAACAGTGAAAATGGACAACATTGATGGAATGTTATGCTGAGTACATACCCTGAAATATAGACAGTGCAGCAGGGTGTTTTAGTTGGAGCGGAGTATGTTTTTAAAACTTAAGTACCTAAGCAAGACAAAAGGTAATCTCATACGGACAGATTTTATTGAACAGTGTTAGACCAGTCCAAATGAGCTCCACATGACATAAAAATGCATACATTTTTATGCCCAAATTATCATTATGAAAATTGTTGGGTTTTGATGGAGAATCCTTAGAGCAAGGAGCTCTGAATGAAGGTGCACCCCTTCCACAGTGGTTTGCCCCAGATTCTGAACCCTGAGCAGATTGTCATCTTAGAATGAACACAAGTGTCCTGTTTCTGTTTACTTTGAAAGTCCCAAAGGTTGAAGATTGCTCTGGTGCTGCTTGTTCACTGCAACATCTAATATGTGTATATTTTTGAAGCTCTCCCCCCCACCTCCCTCTCCACAGCAGCTAGGTAATCTCTGTGCCCCTGGATTGCCTCGTGTTTGCAAAGTCTTCCATCAAAGTGGTTGTTTGGCAAAGCTCCTTGAGTAGTTATTTCCACATTAAGTTTTCTGCTTTAATCACTGCAGTATCATCAAGTATTTTTTGCATTAAAAAGGTGATCCAACTTGTCTTCCAGATCAGACAGAGCCACAGAGCCAGCACAGTTATGGCAGCTATCTCAGAGACACAGCACATCACCATGCATTCTCACAACTCCTCTTACTGATGTTGCTAAAGTAGATGACAATTATATAAATAAGTCAGTTCAGTCTGGAATGTTATAATTGCTTTTCCAGCTGAAATCTAAGCCCGTTACCAGGGAAGATGAGGTTGAAGGGCATTAAAAAAAGATTTTTTTGCCTCAGTGCTGCAGGGAAATTGTCTCCCTCCATGACCACAATTAATCACTTTGCACCCACATATTGTCATCACAATCTGTTAATGACTTCAGTAGTGTCAGCTGCTTCCTGCCTCAAGATTCTAGGTCACATGGCAGTAACTATTTAACTGGTCCCAATTGCCATATATTACTTTGGGTTTGTCACTGGATAGTATGGCTTTATGGGCTCAGAATGTGGACCTGTTTTCCCATTTAATACACATTTTATGAGAGTGGTATTATCATAAGCTGTGGGGGCTTTCTTGGGGCAACCTGTCTCAGAGCAGTCCCTGTATCCCCCAATCCCCTGTGTGATAGTCACAATGGATGCTTCTGCACTGGTGTGGGGGGCATTGCTTGAGGCAGATGGTCTAAGGGTCTTGGTCACAAGAAGAGACCTTTCTGCATATCGGTGTACAAGAAAGGAGGGCTGTCCTTATGCTGCAGGCTCTGAAGCACCTCCTTCCTCATGGTGCAATTGCCATTCATTTCAGCAACACAACAGTGGTTTGGTACATTGACATTCAGGTATGGGAACCCACTTCTGTCCTCCTTGCTTGTAGGACTTGAGGTTGTGGAAGCAGACCATGTCGACTCATTTTCCGGCTGTCATACACATTCTGGGTCAAGCCGATTCTGTAAAGGAAAAGGCTCAGTAGATACATCCTGATGCCTCTTGAGTGGTCCATCATTCAAGTGGCATTGGTTGTCATCTTCTGCTGCTTGTTGCAAACCCTTTGTATCACCAACAGTGCTAAATAGAGCAACTACTACAGTGTTTGGTCTTATTTACACTTTTCCTCTGTTCTCCCATAATGAAGCTTCTGCAGAAAGGCAAACAGAGCTGGAAGGCAAGAGTCATTCTTATAGCCCTGTACTGACCCTGGCAAAGAACATTTCCCCTATTCTGGCATTCACTTTTAGAGAAACCTCTATTCAAATACCGTAATGGTGTCTTATACTATTTCTCCTGCAGGCCTCAGCCAGACCACCAGTCTCTCAGACTAACAACACGGTTTCTCCAGTTTTATCCTAGGGAGGTTCAAGTCCTCAAAGCTGCTTAAATGCCTTCCTCTTTAAATGTTTACAAAAGTAGATAGACACAATTTTCACTGTGGACCAGTGTCTTTAAATGTTCTGTATCCCAGTTCTGCAGTTTTCATCAAATGATGACTCCACTATCTACTCCCAGTGAGTCAATTTGTTCTGTTAAGATTGGAGTTTTGTGCCTTGGAGAGCCCTACAGCCCTTCTGTTTCTGACTGGGAAGCCTGTTTGACCCATTTGCTCCCCCCAGTAGTCAGAATTGGGTGGTAGGAGTAGGCCAGCTTGCTGGTCCCTTGGAGTTGCCTACATCCAGGCTGCCTCCTGAGTCACATTGGCTGTCTAGTAGGGGAAGAGATGTATTTGCTTGAGCACACACTTCATGTTCCCTGACAGTGCAGGAAAGTTCCCACCTGATGCACTCGAGCCAGCATGGCCACTACAGTTTGATGATCCAGCCACTGCCATGCCATTGCCTTGGCCGTGTCCCTCCTCTTGAAGACCGTGTTGGCCACTCAAGCTGATCCCCCCTTTTTAGCCACTTGGATCCTTCTGATGCTAATTAAATATGGGTCATCTGGGCTGCAGGTCTTAATTCCTTGGACAAGTTTTTTTTTTTTTTTTTTTTTTAATTAGATGTTTCTGATCACTGTTCTGGGTATTCCACCAAGGTAGATCTAGCAAACATTTGTAACTTTTCCCATAGTCTTCTGTGTTTCTTGCTGCATTCTCTAAAAGTTTGTAAGGCATTCTTAAGGGATGCATTCCTTTTAAGACCACCCCTCAGAGAACTTATTCTCACTTGAGATGTGACTTTCACATATCAAAGTTGATCTTTAGGTACTTTTATTGGAAGACCCTAATTATGTAGCAGCCTCATTAGCTATAACAGTTTCTCAACTTCATCCCTTTCTTCTAAACCTCTGTATAATCCTCCAAAGAAAGCCATACAAGACACCACAGAAAATGTTCATTTTCTGTGGTGTCCTGCATGGCTTTCTTTGGAGGATTTTCCTTTGGCATGGTCAGGACTTTATCCATTTGAGACATTTTTCTCATTGTAAACATTGGTGTATTACATTTTGTAGAATTTGTTTTTATACATAATCTTTATATTCATCCCTGCAGTAGGCATGAAAGTTAACCTTATCTGGTTAATATACCAGTATGTTTTCCACTGTAGTCTAATGGTGGGGTCCTTTTTGCATTTTATAGATGTAAAATATGGGTCATAAAATGTCCAAGGTTAACTTGTCCGAACTGGCTGTCAGACTGCATTGCATTCTGTTATGGTAAATATAACAAATCCCAAATGCACCAGAGTCATATTCTGCTAGGGCTATAGCTTCCTTTTCATCTTTTACAAGAACTGTTCTACTGTTTATGCAGCTGCAAAATGTGCTTCTCTGAATGTGATGCCGAGATCCAGATTGATGTGTAGTGCTACCTTTTTTGTTGTATTCTGCCATGATACCACCCAAAAGGTGAAGCTAAGGACTTTTTTCCCTTCTGATGAAGTGAAAATGGTCTGGATCGCACAAGATATGAAAGTTATGTAGTTAGCTTAACAGTAGATCCACATCCATTCACTTCAACATTGTTGCACAGCATCTCTCTTCCCAGAGAAATTGTTCTGGTGCAAGGGCATCTGGTGGATTACCCCAGAACTCTGTACATTTAGTGAAAAAAGCAAACAGAAGTCCAATGTCTGATATATCATTTAATAATGTACCAACACAGTTAAAAATGCAGTGCTTTCGAGTACAACTCTTCAAATGCATAAAATACACTGCTTGTTCTCTTTTTTTAATATACAAAACAACCAAGACATCAATCAAGAAGTTAATTAACTCAATAATAATGTTAAAAGCCCAGATTGTCTATAAAAAATTATAACACACAAATATAAAACTCGTAGAAATATATAAATGAAACATTTCTATACGATATACTGGACGTTGGACTTCTGGTTGCTTTTTTCACTGTGTGTTTGTTGTACTTTGAAGTCCTTTAGCAGCTTGGAGAGATTTTTCGTGTAGCTCTGTACATTTACTTGATCTGGGGAGAAGTGTTGTGTGATTATGGGAGTTAGGAGAATTGTTTTTTTTGAGCTTGGGAGAGTTAAATGTGCTGAATGAGTGCTGCCTGTAGCACACCAGTCCTGCTGTTGAAGTGAACAGATGAGGATTATGAAGATCTAATGTTATGGATAGTATTTAATTTGCATCTCTGTGTCATCACCTAACTCTGAGTACTTTTAATACTAATTTAAACTTAATACTGTTTGGGAGGGGCTGATATCCCCTGTATGAACTTCGTAGGGGTAAAGAAGGCTTTCCTGCTTTGCATATTATATTCCAATACTATAGTTTACAGATATTGTTGAACTAGGGTATGCTTATTGCAGGTATTTGGTACACGCAGACTGCACCCCTTTCAGAAAGTTCAGTAATCACGAGCCAGCTTTGTTAACTGAATTACAGGTTTATAGATTAGTACTAGGCTAACTGCTCTTGTGGGTAATTTTAAGCCTAGCCAGTTACCCCTTGTAAGAATCAAACCCTGTACCTTGTGTCTATAAGGTAAACACCTTAACCATTTTGCCAGTCTCATCTCTTTTGGAACAGCTTATTCCCTGTAGTTCACTGGGGAATTATTTAGAAGGTGTAAAGACAAAGCTACTTATTTGTCAATTAACTAGAAAAAAATGGTCAAATTTTGTCCACTTTCAGGATGAACAAAATTGATCTAATCCCGATATTGCAGCAGAAAAATGTAATAGAAACTGCATCATATTAGACCATCCATTGAATAATATTTCTTGAATAACTAAGTCTGTTTTTGTCAGTAATATTTTGTGGTGATGTGGTAGTGTCGAGCCTACAGTTTAACTCTGTTTTTTTTTTTTTTTTTTTTTACCTCTCACCCTACAGTGGGATCATCATGTAGTAAATAACTTATTGTTGCTGTTTTCTCAAGCTTGCTTGCTGTTTTGTTTGAGCTTCTGCATCAAATATGTTTGTAGTTTTAATGGTATGTCTCCCTCACTTTCCACAGATGTTGAGAAACTTGGCACTTTTAGTCAGCGATTTCCCCTTCCTTCGGTACATCGGATTCTGGTCTGGAAAGTACTTCTTGGTATGCATTGCTTTTCTTTACTAGTAAATATTAGTGAGTGGTATTTGTGCTCATTACAAAGCTACTAATGAAAGTTTTTGCACATTACTGTTATGTTTTATTGACAACAGATAGCTTGCCTATGAAAAGTTCTTCAAACAGACATACACATCAGCTGTTATTTGAAAAAAGTGCAGCCCCTTTCAGGAGTAGGTTGCATTATCGCATTATTGTACTCATCTGAATGCCAATGATTTTAAGAAAAAACAGTGTTTAATCCCCTTGTCATCAATTGGTAACATTGTTTGAAACTAAATGTGAGAGGGAGATTTATAATTTTTATCAAAATAGCATTATGCTAACCAGTAATCTCCCCAGAGAGGAAAGATCATAAAACGCTGTGCATTATAAAACTTGAAGGGGGGCATTGTTTTGATAGACTCTTTTGACTATGCCAGTAAAATGTTTGACCTTTTATATGATACTGAGACCTAAATCCATGTTACTAAAAATGAGATACTCTTAGCTTATCGAAATATTGATTTACTGCTTGAAGACCTTTTGTTACTAGGTTTCCTTTCTAAGGCTGAGTTTGATTATCTCTTGGTTAAGACTCCAGCTCTTCCAACTATATTTGGTATTGTAAAAGCCCATAAAAGTGTACAAGAATTGCTTATGAGGCCAGTTGTTACAGCACAACACTGTAAGACCTATTCGCTGGCTTCCTATGTTGACAGAAAATTAAAATCTGTGATAATTTTTTATGAGATTCATGGGACTTTTTGGAATCCATTACTAATGATTTGTTCAGCTTGAATTTAAGTTTTGTGTCCATTGATGTGGTTGATTTGTTTACATCAATCCCACATCAAGTTGCTCTGGATTATTTTCTTAATGCTATTTTGAAGTGTGACTATTTTTCAAGATATTTCCATTTTAATAGACTTTATGAAAATTATTTTAACTAACAACTATATTTATTTTGAAGGTGAGCATGTCAAACAAACGAAAGGAGTCACTAAGGGTGATGTTTGTGCTCCTGTTTGTACGAATTTGGTTATGCTTACATGGGAACAGCAATTTATTTTCAAGTCACTTTTTGTTAACTGAGGAACCTTTATGTTAGGTACTTTGATGACATCTGTATTTTTTGGAAGGATTCTGAAGAGAAATTATTGCAATTTGTTTCTTTCATTAACACCTCTACTTCATTCCTTCCTAAAGTTTGCACATCACTTAGCTAGGGATTGTATTAATTGCTTATATGTGACCAAAGGAGTGGATTGGTTTATTTCCAACATTTACGTGAATGTACTTTTTCTAATACATACTTAGATTTCAACAGTTCTCACCTGTTATCAGAGAAAAAAAGTCTGGTCAAAGGTCAGTTTGTTTGCCAAGCCAGAATGATTTCTTCTGACAGTTTGTTGAAGAGTGTGCAAAATAAACTAACATGTTTCTTACCAGAGTTTACCCTTACAACTTTGTTTATAACATCTGGCAAGAAGTAAACAAAGGAATATACACCAAATACTGTACACTCTTTGGAAGAGGACTCAATGGATCAAATAATATTCAGGCTGTCAACTTTGATAGTTTTAGTAGAGCTTTGGTGTTAAAGTACCAGCCTGACACTGGGTGTATTCAGGATATTATAAGGTCTAATTGGGGTATTTTTAAATTTGATGACAAACTGAATCACATCTTGGGGAGGGAACCTAGACTTTTTTAAGAAAGGTTGTAATCTCAAGAACAGTTTTGAAAAGCATGGACTTTCTTAGTAAATTAACAACTTTTAGTACATTTTCATCTACCACTAAGTGTGGCAACTGCAATCAGTGCAACTATATTTTTAGTGGTTACTATATGTTTGAGGGGTTGTCTTATTAAACTTCCACGATGTTGTGATTGTTCATCCCATGTTATATGTCTCTCTATATGTGAAACTTGTCATTCTTTTTATATAGATAACACCCAGCAAACATTATCTAAACAAATTTACCAACACTACTACAGTATCTGAAGGTGGTGTGATAAACATGCTTTATTTAAGCACACAGTAAACTCATACAGTAACCTGTGTTCATTTTGAAAAATTCTTGTTTACTGATTTAGAAAAGGTTCCACAAAACCCAAGGAGTGGTCCTTGGGGGAGACCACCATTGAATTTAGGGAACTTTACTGGCAGTTAAACTTTAATGCCATGGACCCTCCTGCGTTAAATGACTGTGTTTCTTTCAATAGTGCTCTTAAATTGAGGGCTGCTAAGTTGTAGTATTTTTTGTTTTACTTTTCCATGTATTTATTTAAGTATAATTTGATGTTTACATTTACAGTTTACTCATCATCTTCGTTCGGCTTTTCCCGTTAGGGTTCACCACAGCGGATCATCTGTTTCCATTTCTTCCTGTCCTCTGCATCTTGCTCTGTCACACCAACCACCTGCATGTCCCCTCTCACCACATCCATAAACTTTATCTTAGGCCTTCCTCTTTTCCTGTTACCCAGTAGCTTCATCCTTAGGATCTTTTTCCCAGTATACTCAGCATCCCTTCTCAGCACATGTCCAAACCAACGTAATCTTGCCTCTCTGGCTTTGTCTCCAAACCTTCCAATGTGGGCTGACCCTCTAATATACTTATTCCTGTCCACCCTCGTCACACCCAATGCAAATCTTAACATCTTTAACTCTGCCACATCCAGCTCTAACTCCTGCCTTTTTGTCAATGCCACAGTCTCCAACCCATATAACATAGCTGATTTCACTACCCTCTTGTAGACCTTCCCTTTCACTCTTACTGGTACTCGTCTGTCACAAATCACTCCTGACACTCTTCTCCACCCACTCCATCCTGCCTGTACTCTTCTTCACCTCTCTTCCATACTCACCATTACTCTGAACTATTGATCCCAAGTATTTAAACTCTTCCACCTTCTCCACCTCTACTCCTTGCATCCTCACCATTCCTCTATCCACCCTCTCATTCACTTAGTCCTGCTGACCTTCATTTCCTCTTCTCTCTATGAAGGCCAATAAAGGGGGAGGTTTGGTCATTATGCAGACAGAAAAGTACATTAAAACCATTGAAAGTATGTTATTTAATGAGAATGAATATTGTGAAGTAACATTTGGCACAACTGAGAGAAGTTTTAAATATGTACAGTATTGTTTATATGATTTTCTCATGAATGGAGATTTGTGTGTTGAGTTATACAACTTTCTTGTGGTTGAACATCCTGGGTATACTATTCGGTATACCCAAGATTCATAAAAATATGACCAACCCTCCATTTAAGCCGAGTGCATCAGCCTCAGGTAGTGTAACTGAAGGCATATCTTTATATTTGGATTCTGTCTTTAACCCTTTGGTTCAAAGGTTACCTTCCTTTATAAAAGACTCTTGGTCCTTTTTAGATCAAATTAGAGATTTTTCCATGACCAAAATACCAGCAAATTTGGATAGTAATGAGTTTATTATGGTAACAGTGGATGTTACCTCTTTATACACAGCTATTCCTCAAATAGAAGGGGTGGAGTTTGTAGGTAATTTTTTACACAAAGATACTAACTGGAGTGAATCGAAAATCAAATTGTATCTAGCCCTGTTAGAAATATTATTAGAAAATAATTATTTTATTTTTAATAAAAAGTACTACAAACAATTAAAAGGAGCAGCAATGGGGGCCACTGTGACCCCAGCCTTTGCTGGTTTTGTTATGTGCTGGTGGGAAAAAGACATCTTACCCACCCTTTATTTTTTTCCAAAGTAATTTTTTATTGTAGATTTATTGACCATCTTTTCTTCATTATAAAAGGTGAAGATGTCTCGATAAGTACTGTTTTGGAAGAAATAAATGCTAGTTGTAGCTTTTTGAGTTTTACAATTAGGGAGGTTGGAAATAGTTTGTTATCTTGATGTAGAACTTACTTGGAACAAACTAGAACATAAGTTTTCAGGTAAAGTACATAGGAAGAAAACATATGTTAATAATTTCCTACATTTTCAAAGTAACCATCCTAACTTTATGAAAGCTAATATACCAAAGGGACAATACATAAGATTATCAAGAATGGTTAGCAATGAAGTTGACTTTCTAGAAGAGAGAGAATTTATAACACAGCTGTTTATCAATAGAGGTTATCTTATTAGTTTATTGAATAACTTGGTCACTAATATTAGGAGACGAAGGGAAAATGAATTCCCACCTATCCTAATTAAAGGTTTGGTTAGTAATAAGTCACAGGTTACCGAGAAGGTCTGTGAGACCTTACCTATATGTGTATTAGAAATGTCTGTAGATAGTGAAAGTATTAAATCAGTTATTCAAAATAATTGGAAAATATTAGCAGGGAATAAAGATCTTAGTACTATTTTGGGAGATGAACCTATATTTGTTTACACGAAAAGTCAGACTATAAAGAGTATGCTTCAAGAAGATGAAATAAGTAAGTTATCACCAGTAACTAATAAAATTAAAGGTATGTTTAAATGTTATAGCTGTTGTGCCTGTAGGTATATTTTAGAGGGACCATATATTAATTTAGAGCATTATCATAAAACTATTAGTATTCAGGGCAGATATAACTGTTTAACAGAAAACCTAGTATATGTTGCTCTTTGTTCAGGTTGTCCTGTGTACTATATAGGGATGACAGCAAGAAGTCTCAGTAAAGGTATAAAGGAACATTGTTATGCCATAAAAATTAAAGATCAGAATAATGCCCTCTACAGGCATACAGTAAAATGCAAGTCTTATAAGAAATTTACATTCTCCATCTTAGAGCAAGATAAAAGTGATTTGAGAGGAGGGAATATGAAAAACAAAGTCAAAAGGAAGGAAACTATGTGGCAGTTACGACTTGGTGCAGACATTCCCCCAGGTCTTAACGACATGATAAATATTAAATGTTTCTTGGTTGAAAGGAAGCTTGGATAATGAATTTTGAATTTTGTTTTATTTTTAAATATGAAATGTGTGTATTTAAATGTTGGTTAGATACATATTGCTTTAAAGTATTTTATTTTATGATTGATAAATTATTTGCTGAGATAATAGGCTTTTAATTAAGCAGTAGATATAGTTAAGTCAGTGTTCTAGCACATTGTTTTATTCTGATGAAGTCTACTTGAAAAAAATAAATATATATATATATATATATATATATATATATATATACTGTCATAACACCTGGAAGTCTCACTTCCAGCAATTCTAGTGTGCAGAGGCCACCTTTGAATGTGCCAGACCAAAAACCGTACCCTGGACATTGTGCTGTTTCACATTACCATTTTTGCTGCTCCATATTATATTGTGCACCAGACATTTTACCCATTTTTTTTTTTTTTATATTCTGCCATCATGCTTTTTACTGAACTGTATTCCCACTGAAACATTCCAGCATTTTTTGTATATTTGTATCAATCACTATGGTATTTAGCTATCCATATATGCTTCTCATTTTTGTTACATAGTACCGTCTAGTACAGCCTTGTGAGGTTCCTTATACCGTGCAGTACCAGGTGGCATATTGTGGCATGCATACTGCCCCATGCAAGATGTGACATCATATTCACTGCATGTTTTGACTATGTAGCACCCCCTGTTTTAGCCTTTTGGACTTCAATCCCCTGTAATTTTTTCTGGCATTTTGAAGCTCATGCCACTACTCTGTCTTGCGATATACAGCTATTAGCAAAAAGTGATGTCCTGTTCAAGTTGGTGCTTATGAAAAGAGGCTCAGTATAGTGTCTGAGTGCTTGGCTTATGTTTTACTCCTGTGAGTGTAGTGGAAGAAAATAGCCCTAAAATGGATGACTCAACTGCTTTGTCTTTTTGCCACCATCTTGTTCCACATCAGTACTGAGTAAACTAGATGACTGTAACATAGATGAATGATGATTTAGTAGACTGCTTCATGTGGGATTGTTCTCTCGATGATCAGAACTGAAGTGTCAGATGGCAATAAAAAAGAACAATGGAAAGAGGATGATTTACAGCAAACTGCTTTGATAGGCATCTGCACCTAATCACAGTGTCTACCATAGTACCGTAAGAAAGGATAGTCAAGATGAATTTGGTTAAAGGTATTCTTATAGAGCTACTACAAGAACTGATGAATTCAGCACTTGCAGATAAACTCTGAAGTATGCAAAAGTCATTCTCACCCCAGTGTAGAAATAGCTGCATGTGTTAACCAGATAAAGGCTACTTGGACATGTTATTTCCAGAGTTATTTGAACATATTCAGCTGTGACACACAAGCTACTGGAAACTGCAGATGCTTGACTGTATTACAATCATATGTTTAACTCAGTTCAGGCAGTATGTGACAGACAATATAAACAGCTACCATATGCATGTCAATGGAGCTTGGCAACAGTATATGTGTAGTTAAGTGCTACACTGTACGTAGCCTTTGAAGAAGCTGTCACATGATGTAATATTAAAAAAAAAAACAAACAAAAGGAAGTCTGTTGCTATATTACATGTGCCTGTATGACATGGGAAGCTCTGATGATTATCTTGTATGCTGTGAAAACCATTAAGCTGGATAACCTGTGGGTAAGGTATCATATTGGTACTGAAAACCAAAGCTATCAAGTCTTTTGAAGAATCTGATAGCTTCTCAGATTGCTGTCAGTACTCTACAAAGTCTGTTAAAGGACAACAACAGGATATTAAAGCCGATTGCTCAACCTGCTGTCTCTTTTAGTCCCTGTTCATTGATACAGCCTCGAAAAATCACCCATACAGCTTTAAAAAACTAATCCACTCAACTGTTTTCCCTGTTCAGCTTCCTACCTTTCCATACTGTTTTATATTCACTTTGAAAACCAAGTTGAAAAACCTCTAGCTGGCTCTGAAATGATGATGTCACATCTGCCAGAGCTCTTGCTCTAGCTACCGGGATATTTCCTCCCCCAAAGTGATGTAATCCTCGCCTGATTTGCATGCTATCTAGAAGAGCCAGTGGACCTCCCACATTGTGATGTCAGAGTTGCCTTGCCCAGCCCACTCTTAACGTAACAAAAATGTCAAACTATAATCTCACTTTTCTAAAGAGCCCTACTGATATGTGACAAAGTACAGGAGGAAGCACAGTAACAGCTGCAAAAACTAAGAGCATAAATTTGCAGTGACCATGCGTAGACATTAATTGCAGGTTTTTACATAAGAAGCAGATGTCTGTCACAATTAATTGACAACACTACATCAGATTACAAGTATGCAATACCGTAATTTTCTCAAATTACCACTTAAAAAAACATGTGGGTGCTTTCATACAAGTCTGTGAAATATTTTGTGTTTATAGTGCATCATTTGTTAGCTGTTTAACCAAACAGGAAGGAAAATAAATGTGAGTTTGATGCTTTGCAAAGCAGTTATTATTCCCAGTGCTATGGAGCTTGGTTCTAAATTTGACAGGAGGACTGCAACAAAAAAAAAGTCTCCCACTGTAAGGAAGGAAAGGCTGACAAGAAAACAGTACAGTAGTCTGGTCACTGCTGTGAGCTGTCAGTCACATGCAGATAATGGGTCAAATTACCCTTAGCTCTTTGACAGCTAGGGAAGGTAGGTGTGAAGGAGGAGGGGAGATACCTTGAAGAACTAGATTTCAGCCTTCACAAAAGAAATCAAGTTAGCATTTCTAAGAAGAAAGAGCAATAAAATGCACTTTTCATTTCTGTTCTGTAGCATCTGTGCACTGCTTGTGTTTGAAGTAGTCATTGAAAAAGGATAACATTTTAACCAAAAGTAAGTGACTATAACACAGCAGTGAATGCCTGAAAAATCAATGCACTGACAGGAGCTTTAGAAAAACATGGCAGATCTGATGCAATTTTTTGGAGAAAATGCATTCTGGGATACTTAGAGGCAGAATAAACAGTCAGAATTATTTCAAGATGCCAGACGCCATGTGGTCAGAGTCAGAAATTACGTATAAATGTCAAAAAAGCTCTAAATAGTCCGAGAGTGGTGTTAAAATGTAGGAAACACCAAACCATGATGAACTAAACATGTTTTTTGAGTCTGTGGGTGCGGTTGTCCTTTAATATTCCAAACTGTCAAAAGCTGTGTTATACACATAAAATAATACTAAAATAAAATACACATTGCAAGCAGGATGGAAATCTGACCATCAATGTAAATTGATGTTTTAGAATTTGTAAAATCTGTTTTGTTTATAATATTTGAAGAGATAGTCAGAGGTCATTTGTTGGTAGTACAAGCATACATTGCCAATACCTGCTGTTAAATTTTAAAGCAGCAGCCACAGAAATGAAGACTGGATTTTGCAGGTGAAGCTTTTACAGTAGACTACTTCTTATCTGGTATTGCTGGGACCAGACCTTAGGCTGGATAAACGAATGACTGGTTAATCAGAAAAAGCATACAGAATAACCTTTGTATGTTATAAATCAGCTAGAATAACAGGATTTCTGTTAGTATGCATTTTTTTAATGAATATGAAGTCTAAAACTGAAATGTCTGTCATTATTTAGCCCAGAGGAGGCGGAAGTGTTGCTGTTTTCTGTTGTCTTTTGCTAGGGCTATGGCAGATATTTGATGGTCGGATAAGAGGGAGTCTACTGTATTATGTCTTCTGGACTTTGCATCTAAGGTTTGTGTTATGTAGTATATCAAAAAATGCATTTTTGTGAAATTTAAAAGTGCATTGTACTGAAAAAAAGTGGCACGAAATCATACATATTTTTTCTGAAACACTTGTTTAACCTCCTCTTGTACAATTCATAATAAAAAAGTTAATATTATAGAAAAGAGCCCTGTATTTTATTTTACTGTAGTGCTTAAGTCAATATCAAGAATGTAAGGAAAAAATGATCATAACAAGTGAATGCCTGGCAATTTAGGAGACGCGCAGGGACTGTATGGTGCCACATGAAGTGGTAAAAAGATCATCAGTAAGCATGCAACAAACTGGTTGTATTTACAAGATGCTTGTAACATGCAAAAATCTACAAAGAAGCATTTACATAGAAACACAGTAGTTGTGAAATAAATTGATTCGCAGGAGCAGACTGTTCCTGATGCCATATCCTGTATGAACACGTACACAAATACATGGATCTCGCCATACCCAACAGAACTAAAACTCTGTCCTCCAAAAAAAGGAAGCCAATCTGGTGGTCCCCTGCCATAAACAAACTCTACAACAGAAGGAGGAAGCTGATGCGGAATAAGGTGAAGTCCCAAGACTGGAAAAACTCCATTATCAGCCTCAACAAAAAGTTGAGGTACCTCAACAAATCCTTTAAAGCTAGCTATGAAAACAGAATTGCAACAGATAGTAAAGACAACCACAAGGCCTTCTATAGTTATGTAAAGAATCTCCACATCAATACCCAGATTTGCTCTGAGCTACTGCACAATGGTACCTCCTATACTGAGCCAACAGATATTGCCAATATACTGGCTGACAGATTCAGTGCTAACTTTACCCCCCCCCCCCAAGGAGCCAGTCATAATACCAGTAGATTGCCAGGCACCCAGTATTACTGCTACACAGGTTAAAACAGCACTGTCCAAGGCCAAGAGTACAGCTTCTGTGGGACCTGACAATATCCCCTGGCTGTGTTATACATGAACTACAGAATGAACTGGCACCTCAACTGTGTGCCCTGCTCAGTCACAGCTTCACCTCAGGCGTTTGTCCCTGCCGAATGATGCACTGCTATAGTCATCCCTTTCCACAAAGGAGGAGAGACTACAGACCCTGGGAACTATCGTCCCTTTAGCCTGACGAGTCTGATATGCAAAGCTATGGAATGCATCATCATGGACCTAATAAACAAGGATTTAGGGAATCTACAAACTAGATCCCGCACAGTTTGGTTTTGTGAAGAGTAGATCATGCCTGCTCTACTTGGTCATATTCTTTGAGTCAGTCACCAGAGCTGTGGGTGAAGATAAGGTGGTTCATACAGCCTACCTTGATCTGGCCAAGGCCTTTGTTACCATAATCATAGAAAAACTCACTAAGCTAGGCATCAACCCTTATATCACTAAGTGGGTTGCAAACTGGCTCACAGGTAGAACCCACAGTGTGAAAGTAGCTGACTCAAGTCAGACTGCCGACCAGTCACGAGTGGAGTCCCACAGGGTTCCGTCCTGGGTCCTCTCCTGTTTGGTATCTACTTCTCTGAAGTCCAGGCCAACCCGAAGGGACTGTGGCTGACAAAGTTTGCAGACAATTGCAAGTTGGGAGCTGTTATTAACTCCCTGAGTGATGTTGACATCCTACAGAAAGGCCTCACTGAGACCAACGACTGGTGTCAGAAGAAAAAACAATAACACTGGTCGTAACAAGGCTAAAAACAAAAGCATTTAATGGAGTAAGTGCTTTCACGGATATACCGCTTCTTCAGACTACAATCAAACAAACAACATCACATTTAAATGCTAAAACAATCAAACTAATTATGACATCATACAATTAAAGCCTAGCTTACTTAAAGGAACACTGTATAGCAACTCTTAAAAACAATAAAGTCAATGCTTCAGTGGCTTTGCCTTGAGAAAGGGTTTAAGTGAAACCATGCTGTTCAAGCCTGGAGGCTTGTCAGCATGGAATCGCAAAATCCATTCTTGTTCAACTAGTTCAGTAGCATTTTTAAAGTCTCCCCCTCTCTTCTTAGCAGCTACAATCTGAAGTACTAAACACTTAAATGCGTGGTCCATGCCTTCCTTCATATTATGCATAGCTAGTGCACTGTTTTCTTTCATATTCCTGATGGCCCTAAAATGTTCTGGTATCCTATCCTTAAGGGAATGATTCGTTTTACCTACATAGAAAGAAAAACATTTAACACAGTAGCTAAAATAAACAACATTACAAGTCCTACAGTCAGTCTAGATATTGGGGTCAATCTTAACCTAAACTGGGATGTGTAAAATGTCCTCCAGTGTGTATATGTCTGCATGCCATACAGTTTCTGCATGCGCAAGTACCTATTCTCTCTGACCTAGGAAACTTAATAAAATCAGCAGTTCTATAACACAAATGGCTTTTCAAGGACCTGTTACTGCGAAAGGTAAAATTTGTTTTTTCACCTATCACCCCTTTAAGCCCTTCAACAGTAGACAGAATGTCACAGTTGTTATTAATAACCTCACATACCACATTAATGTCACTAGCAAAGGTTAAAGGCATCCGTAGAACATTATTGGTGCTGCGTCCAGCATCTTTCCTACTAACTTCCATCTGTAAGTGAAGAATATTCTCATTATAATAAGGTTTATATCTATCATGCCTGGTACTCCAGGCCTCAAGAATACATTTATCAATGTCATACCCTTTATATCCTCTCTCAATTAATTCTGATCTAAGTTGGTCCAAAGCAAGTTGCAGCTGGTTGTCATCATTATGTAGATGCATCATCCTAAAAACTTGTCCTTGTATAGTATTCTGTTTAGTGTGTTTCGGATGCATACTACTGTTATGCAGCAGATTGTTCTTCCTCACTGGCGTCCTATGCAGACTGGTCCTGATAGAATATAACCGATGCTTGCTGACTGGTGTCAGAACCATGGCCTTAAGCTCAATGCCAAAAAATGTGTTGTCATCCCCTTTGGAAAAAACCTGGTTCCCATGAATTACCATATTCATGGTAGTCCACGAAACACAGAAGTCATTATAAGAGAACTGGGAACACAGTTTGACAGCAACCTCTCTTTTGACCACCACATTGCCGCTGTGGTCAGAAAGTCTTTCTGTGTGGCATATCTCATTACTAAGGGTTTTGCATCCTGGAGAAAGAGGTCATTGTCTCCCTCTACTCTTCCCTCATTAGGCCAGTCATGGAGTACAGTGCCTCATTTGGCATGTACCTCACTAAACACCTGCAACAACTGGAGAGGCCACAAAAGTACCTCACAAAGAGTATCCTAGGCCTTAAACATTTGTCCTATATGGACAGACTAAAAAAACTCCCAACTATTCTCTGCCTCATATCACCTACTTAGAGGCGATCTCTGCTTGACTTACAAAGCCATGTCTGACCCAGCTCTGTTAGAAATGCTACATCTAAAGAAATCCCAATCTCTCCGCACCACATGCTCCTGAGACCTCTACTTCATTACCACGATCAACAGAACATGCTGGAGGGACAGGTTCATAATCCAGAAACTGCCCATGCTATGGAGTAGACTTCTCATACATGTCAAGCAGAGCACCTCACTGGTACTCTTCAAGAGAAATCTTGATGAGTGGATGGGAAACAGAAAATTCACCCCAGGGATCACTCCAGTGGCTTTACTCGACAGAGGCACTGAGAACTAAGGTCGGGTGGCACGATGCCAGGGTAATCCTATGGGCTAGGCTTGTAAAGGCCCCAGGGCCATTAGCCTAGTACACACCTATGAACTTCAAAGCACAATAATAGCTTTCAGTTTGTGCATGGAATGTGGTATTAAAATATAAATCTGGTAAAGGTGTTACAGGCATGGACTTTCAGAAAGATTGTAACTGTAGGGCTCAAGTAAAAAAAAAAAACTTGAATGGATCAAGGCTGTGAATTTTTTAATGCCAATTTTTAGACACTTGTAAAAAACAAATCACAACATTTTACAAATGACACTAAAATCATGGCTTTTATTGTAGAATAGTTTAACTGCACCCTAAAACAAATATGCAATGATAACTTTGCTGCCTTTAATACATGTAGGTATGTAGATATATTGAAAAAAAAACAAGTAATCTCTGTGGTATCCCTGAAGTCTCAAAATAACCCACTAAACAAGTGTAGTGGGTCCAAAAACAAAACAGTATAAAAAACTTCTCTGTGTGGAAGATTTTCAGTTCATATATCTCTAGTTAATCACTGTCTATTAATCAGATCAGACAATAGTAGTAGAAGTAGCGAACTTAAACTCATCTTAAGTAAAAAAAAAATAAATAAATAAAAAATATATAATTGTGCAGAATTACTAATTATTCGAAAGTAATCCAAGCAAGGCAGGCAGTCTGTTTCCAGTCAAAAATCCTTTAAGTACAAAGACAAGCGATCCAAATAAAAATAGAGTAATAGTTTCCTCACAAGCTTTCTAAATATATATGTATATATAATCAGGCAAGGGAGTGGTTTATTGTGCTGTAAAACAAAGTGTTATTGGTGCACATGTTAAATTCACATCCCTTCCCCCATCAGTGTGACATTCAAGCTGGTCCTGCCCTACTTAGTAGCTGTCATAATAATATAACCCTTATGTACTTTAAATAAAGTTTATAATGATGTGGTACCTCTTATTTAACCAGATTATTAAGTAGATTATTAAGTCTGTGATTTTTATCCACGACAATATACTACATAAATATATCAACCTTAGTCCATTTGGCAATCAAAAAATATATATAAATATATGCATATACACCTTGCATGTAAAAAATCAGTTGTAAAAATCCTATTCTATTTTCATAACCTATTGTTAACAAAGATCACTTTTGTCCTTCTAGACTTCTTCAGGTGTGTGTACAAGAACCCTACAAAATTATCCATAAAAGTATATATAATTGTATAATTAGTATTGTTATTACACATAATTTTGAATAAAGAGGAAAAAAGAGAAGCAGAAAAAGAAAAAAATAATAAGAAAAAATGTATAATGATGGAAACAGAATATACACTTAAATTGCAACAGATTTAAAATGGTATTTAAAACCAACTGATAGAATAAAATAAAATAAAACTAGTCATGTAAACAATGTGGCAATTTTATAAGTTCCATTGCACTTCTAATTGAACAGTAGTAGTTTATTTCAGGCTTCCTAAAAGAGTTCAGCTTTAATTGCCACATGAATTCATGTTTCTCCATAGTTAGTTTGTTTTTAATGCCCTTATTTAAAGAAAATCATTGCACCAGTGCAGGGGGTGACTGTAACACTACAAAAGTAATTTACAGGGCACAGTGCAATGAATGTGATGCATTCTATGTGGGTAAGAATGTAAATAAACTCAAGTGTAGGATTTCATGTCATCTGTCAGAAATCCGCTCTGGATGTAAAAATAATGCACCAGCCAAACAGCTTTCTCTTCATAAAAGACACACAGGTTTTAAGTTCCAGATCCTGGATCGCATAGACATGGGTGATCTTGAAGGAGACATCCCAAATATTCTGGAGAAACATGAACTTATGTGACAATTAAAGCTGAACTCTTTTAGGAAGCCTGGACTAAACTACTACTGTTCAACTAAAAGTGCGCTGGAACTTAGGAAATGCCACATTGTTTACATTACTAAATTTATTTTATTTTATTTTATTCTACCAGTTGGATGTTCTTCTTGTTTCACTGTTGCAGACATCATATTTGGGTTATCTGCCTGCAGGTAGCTCTCAGCCGGCCTGAATACCAGAGTCTTGGGATTTCTGTGTCGGATGCTGTTGCTTCTTCCATGACGTCAGGGGTGTAAAACATGCAGCCAACGCCATTACATCAGTCTTTCTTGCCGTGCGGTGCCCGAAGCAGAAGCAGTTTGCAAGTGCCAGTCGGCTGACTCCTGAAATTTTCATTTTCGAGTTTCAGACCTGAAGTCTTCTAAAAGATAAGTAGCCCGTTGGGGATTCCTTTTTCTTACTTTAACCAATGTCAGAAAAAATTAATAATTGTCTTGCCTGTGGAAAGCAAATACCTCATATAGATTTTCATTCTTACTGCGTCACCTGTTTAGGCCCAGACCACAACGTCCCTCTCTGTCGGTTTTGTGCCTTGTTCAACGCCCGAACTATCCATTGTCGGGCAATTTTTGCAGCTAAATACTTTCTCTCTCGATCTTCTTACTCTAAAATGACATCAGTAAGCCTTCCGACTACCGATCTTCTGAAAAAACGTAAAGATAAAGATAGAGACAGACCTCATAGGTCCAAAACTGCTGACGACTCGACCATAAAGCTAGTCGCCAGTCCGCCGGTACTCAGTGGGGCACTTTTGTAGCCCCTGATACCCGCCTCTACAGATTTGCAGGCCTCTATTGAGTCCCATTCAGAGTCCGGAATGCCGCGAGATGCTTCTTCGACTATGGAACCTGCAGATGTCTCTACCTTGGATGGGTCCAGAGCCGCTGTGCAGGTACCGGCTTCTGAGGGTGTATTCAGGCCTACCGCTTTTCATATTAAACTGACGACTTCATTTCAAGCCAAAAATACCGAATTTCGAAGGCCTAAGGTTCGCACTAGGAAACTGACAACCAAAGCGCATTCTCAGGCCCACAGGCCTCAAAAACAAATGATTAAAATGGCTGAAGACCTTATTACCTTGATTAGTGGAAGCCAGCCTTCCCCCCCAAAAAGACCTAGAACTGAATTTCCTTCTGATTCTTCTGATCAGGAATCTGATATCTCTGTTCCTTCTGACTACCAGGATGTACCCTTATCTACCTATGAGGATTCTGATGCAGAGGAATCCATTCCCTCTGCTTCCCCTCCGGAAGAGTTTTCTTTTGGTGAAACCCTGCATACCCTTGGGGAGCATTTCTGCTGGGAAAGCCAGGACTACTCCCAGTCCAAAAAGAGACTCAGGGAATTTTTAAACCTGCCTCAGCACAGGCCTCTAGCTATCCAGCTCTTCTGGATATTGTAGATGATGTCTTCTTAGAATCCAGCCTTACCCCAGATACTTTGCCCCCAGTTCCCAGGAAACCTGACAGGTACTATATAGTACCTGACTCTCACAAAATCCTTTTCAAAAATCCTACTGCGGATCCAGAAACCATTTCTCAAGGGCCTAAAGGCATTAAAGCTACTTCTGCCAAGAATCCTACCCTTTCTGACAGGGATTCTAGGGCTTTGGATAGATGAGGTAAGAAGGTATACACCTCTGCTACTCTGGCCATTAGGGCTTTAAATTGCCAGTTTCATATGTTAAAGTATCAACAACATATTATGGGGCTAATTAAACAGAAACTTATGTTGAATCCTGACTGCAGAACAGAAAGATTTACAAGAGTGAATGCATTCTGCTGACCAAGTTGGTAAACATACTTTGCAGTGTGGATTTAATGCTTTAGAAGCATGTTGTAGGGCTGCTGTCACTGGGTCTGTTCTTAGAAGGCATGCTTGGCTTAAGGAACAAAAATTGCCAGATCATGTCAAAGCAAAATTACTGGATGCACCCTTAAACCAAGAGTGCCTTTTTGGCAATGAAGCAGAAGTTCTCAAAAGGATGGAGGAGAAAGCTAAATCTATGCAAACTTTTAAAGATTTCTTACAAGTGGAACCACCTAGATTCAGTAGGCATTCATCTTCAAAGAACTGGTCCTTTCCATTCCCTTCCAGGCCTTCTCAGTCCAAACCAAGGGGCAGCAGACCCCAAAGACTTCAGCCTCAGGTTATGCACAGATCTAAGCAGTGGGGTGCGCCCACATCCAAAACAAGGAGTAGTAAGCCTAACTCCCTATGGTAAACTTTCACAATGACTTATCCTTAACTCCCCCCAAGCCTTGCTCAAGTACTTGCACCTTTAGGAGGAAAACTCACCCTGCATGCAAAAAACTGGGAATACATTACCCAAGACAAATGGGTTTCAAACATTGTCTCTCTAGGATACAGATTCCACTTCCACTCACTCCCAACCCTAGGTAGATGGCCAGACCTTCCCCCAAACCAGTGGGTGGAGGCCCCAAAGCAAGTACTTTCTCTCCTCAGCATCAAGGCTATTCAACCTGTCCCGGCAGAACAAAGGGGACAAGGCTTTTATTCAAGACTGTTCCTAATTCCCAGAAAAGAAAACTCCTGGTGTCCTATGCATTTATCTATCCTCAACACCTTTCTGGTGGTTCCAAAATTCAGAATGCTAACTCTCCAACAGCTGCTTCCTATGCTACCCAAAGATGCCTGGCTGGCAACCCTGGACTTAAAAGAAGCTTACCTGCACATCCCCATAAGGGAATCTTGCAGGAAATACCTTCGCTTCAGAGCAGGCTGTATGCACTGTCAGATCTCTGCACTTCCCTTTGTGAACACCCTGGGCGCAGTAGACAAGCCAAAGTGCCTAGCTCCAGCCATTGTTTTTTTGCAGGCAGAGAAGTATTTAGATTTACCCATACTTGGACGATTGCCTGATTCAGGCGGAATGTCAGGATTTGCTACTACAGCACCTGGCATTTGTAAAGAGACTTCTAACTTCACTGGGGTACACCATCAAAAAAAGAAATCACACCTAGTACCCTGCCAACAGATTGTATTCCTGGGAGCAAGCTTAAACACAACTACCCAGATGGCATTCCTCACTCCAGAGAAACAAATTTATTTGACAACTTACTTCAACCTTCTGGCCACAGAAACCCAGCTATCTGCAAGGAAAATACTACAAGCTTTGGGGTTCATGGCCTCTTGCATTCTGTTAATTCCATATGCAAGACTACATATGAGGAAACTGCAATGGTATCTAAAAAGTCTATGGTGTCAACATTCTCATGACCTGGAAACAATAATTCCTATCATTTCGTGTCTAAGGGCAGAGTTCCTTTGGTGGGCATAAGCCTGCAACCACAACAAGGGACTCCCTTTCAATCTACCCCCTGCTGCCCAAACTCTAACAACAGACGCATCATATTATGCATGGGGGGCTCATAAGGCAGGGCAGTGCATTCAAGGCAAATGGACCCCAAAGCAGATACACCTGCATATCAGTCAAAAAGAAATGTTAGCTGTACAGAATGCTCTCACAGCCTTCAAAGGCCTTATTCTTCCAGGACAACTATTGGTAAAGAATGACAACACCACAGTTATGTGGTACATAAACAAGCAGGGGGGAACACATTTCTACCCACTCTGCAGACTAGCCATGGCTCTGTGGAACACAGCCTTGAGCAACCAAGTACGCCTACAAGCTCAATTCCTGCCAGGCAAATTAAATTCACTGGCAGATGACCTAAGCAGAAATCTCATGGACCCACACGAATGGAAACTGGTACCCAAAATATTCAAGATTTTGGGGAAGAGATGGGGGGACACCAGAGTTGGACATGTTTGCTTCCCCTCAGAACTATCATTTGAACCAATACTGCACCAGGACTCCCCACAGCCAAGCTTGGAAGGTGTATGCCATGTCCTTTTCCTGGGAAAGCCTCACAGTCTATGCCTTTCCCCCTCTGCCTCTCCTCTTGAAGGTTCTACTAAAGATCAAACAGGACAACCCAAGGACAATCTTGATTGCACCAGACTGGCCACACCAGCACTGGTATCCTCTTTTGCTCAGTCTGACAGTGCTACAACCATGGCACCTGCCTCAGACCCCTTCCCTGCTGTCCCAGCAGGGGGCAATTCTACACCCTCAGCTTCAGACCCTGAACCTTGTAGCCTGGCTAATCCCCTGAACTCACCTCTAGCAACCCTCAGTAAACAGGTGCTGGATGTCATTCTCAAGGCAAGAAGGCCTAGTACTAGAAAATCCTATTCAGAAAAGTGGAAAAGATACTGTTCCTGGAGCCAGTCTCAACGGATAGCACAACTGTGCCCAACTTACCTCATATGCTAGATTACTTAACAGAAATGCTCCATAAAGGTCTATCCTTCTCCTCAATTAAGATTCATGCCTCTGCCATCTCAACGCATTATAATACTGAGCCACCCCTCTTCACTCATCCTCTGGTAAAACAGTTCCTTAGAGGGGCCAAAAATGTAAGACACCCCCCCCCAGGAGAGCTCCCACTCCAGCTTGGGACCTTAACTTTGTATTGGAAAAATGTACACTTTCCCCCATTGAGCCGGCTGCTACAGCAGAGTTGAAATTCCTCTCATGGAAAACAGCTTTACTTCTAGCCATCACTTCAGCAAGGAGAGTGCCTGAACTGCAGGCCCTTGTGGCAGTGGAACCCTTTATTATCTTCCATGCAGACAGGGTTTCCCTCAGGACTAACCCATCTTTTATGCACAAGGTTGTGTCTAGTGTGGCTTTAAACCAGTCCATTCATTTGCCTACGTTTTTGCCTAATTCTCAAAATAAAGGGGAAAGGATACTTCATACTCTAGATGTGCACAGACAGTTTAGATTCTATTTGGACAGGACTAAGCCTCTCAGAAAATCTGACCAGCTGCTAGTCAGCTTTGCTGCAGGGGCAAAGGGGAAGTCCATTTCAAAGCAAATCCTATCTAAATGGATAGCACACTGCATCCATTTCTGCTACAAGCACCATGGAAAACCTACACCACATGGGATAAGAACACATTCCACTAGGGCTACTTCTACCTCTACTGTATTTCTCAGATGAGTCCCTGCCAGGGATATCCTGGAAGCTGCAACCTGGAGCTCTGTACACACTTTCACCAAGCATTTCACCAACCACTTGCCTATATTTTCTAAATCCAGAGCTGGATTTGCCACAGCAGCCTTACAGGGCCTTGATTGCCAGTCCTAATTCTTCTTAATCTACCTCCACCCTTCCTTAGCTTTGGGAATCAACCCAAATGTGATGACTGCAACAGTGAAACACGAAGAACATAGTACAGTTGTGTACGCGTACTGTAAATGTAGATGTTAGAGTGTATTAACTGTTGCAATCCTTGTTACCCTCCCTCCAGCCCCCTGATTGTCTTTGCTTTCACCTTTCCTTTTTGGTTTGGTATATCTTATTCTATGTGTGTTTGCTTTTTGCTGGGGGTGTTCCACACCATATAATTGCTTCATGTTTTGGGGGCACCTGACATCTGGGGCAAGAAAAACTGATATAATGGCGTTGGCTGCATGTTTTATACCCCTGATGACCTGATGTCATGGAAGAAGCGACAGCATCCGATGCAGAAATCCCAAGACTCTGGTATTCCGGCCGGCTGAGGGCTACCTGCAGGCAGATAACCCAAATGTGATGAATGCAACAGTGAATGCACTCGAACATCTACATTTATGGTAAGTGTACACAACTGTACTTTTTAAATACCATTTTAAATCAGTTGTAATTTAAGTGTATATTTTGTTTCCCTCATCATACAATTTTTCTTCTTATTTTTTCTTTTTCTGGTTCTCTTTTTTTCCACTTTATTCAAAATGATGTGTAATAACAGTACTAACTAATTATACAATTATATATATATTTATAGATAGTTTTTAGGGTTCTTGTACACAGACCTGAAGAAGTCTAGAAGGACGAAAGCGATCTTTGTTAACAATAGGTTATGAAAATAGAATATGATTTTCACAATTGATTTTTTTTACATGCAAAGTGTATATGTATATATTTATATATATATTTTTATTGCCAAATAGACTAAGGTTGATGTATTTCCAGCCATGTAGTATATTGTTTTGGATAACATCACAGACTTAATAATCGACTTAATCTGGTTAAATAAGAAGTACCACATCATTATAAATTTTATTTAAAGTACTTAAGGGTTATATTATTATGACAGCTACTAAGTAGTGCAGGGCCAGCTCGAATGTCACACTGATAGGGGAAGGGATGTGAATTATCATGTGTACCAATAACACTTTGTTTTACAGCACAATAAACCACTCCCTTGCCTGATAAAAAGTATATATATATATATAAAGTATATATATATATATATATATATATATATATATATATATATTTAGAAAGCTTGTGAGGAAACTATTACTCTATTTTTGTTTTACTTGGATCGCTTGTCTGTGTACTTAATAAAGGATTTTCGACTGGAAAGAGACAGTGCCTGCCTTGCTTGATTACTTTTGAATAGTTAGTAATTTTGTACAATTATATATTTTTTATTAATTTTTTTTTTTTTTTTTTTACTTAAGATAAGTTTAAGTTCACTACTTCTACTACTGTTGTCTGATCTGATTAATATACAGTGATTAACTAGAGATATAGGGACTGAAAATCTTACACACAGAGAAGTTTCTTACACTGTTTTATGTAGACATATTGCAAACATTCACCCCTTACCTACATGTGCAAATAATGCTTGTATTCACAGCAACGGACTGCAGTGCTATGCATTGCCTGTTTAACCTGTGTTTATTTTTTATTTTAAAATCAGTATGAAAATTATTTTAACTTTAAATGCTTTTTCTTCAGGTATCAGTGAGATAATTATTTGTTAATACAATAACTGTACTTGCCAAACAATTCCCCAACAGCTACCATTTGAAATTGGAGGACAACCTACCTTGAAGTAAAATGGCATACCATTTATTAGCATGATTTCTCACCTGTACCCAATGAATAGAGTAACAGGGCATGGATAAGCCAACCTATCTATTGTTTTTATGCTCTCTTTGCGCCTGAGATTAGTTACTTTTAACACCAGATTTCAATGTTGTCCTATTTGGAGCAGCATATGCTTTGGGCTTCTGGGACAGTAACAGCAGAGACTGCCAACAACACAGAATGGTTTATTTATTTTTATTTTTTATTTTATTTTAACTGCAGAAGGGTAGGCATGGGTTCCCTTTAGCCGCAAGTTGAAATATATTGCGGTAGCTGTTTCTTGATACCACTTTTGGCAATCAGTCATCTCAGGTGATTGCTAGAAGTGACTATCTGAGGAAGAGAACAAAGGACATTAAACTGATAATGACCAAGTGATCATTGCTGTGATCATTGCTGTGGCTTGGTAGTTTCAAGGACACTGTCTAGTGTCAGAGAGCTAGAAATTAAAATACATTGCTGTCATCTTTTGTTTTTTTCCTCCACTTTCTTCAGGGGTACACAGAAGTGGCTTTCTGGGCAGGTATGTGATCTGGAATTACAAGGAACAGTGTGTGTGTGTGTGTGTGTGTGTGTGTGTGTGTGTGTCTGTCTATGAACAACCTGAAACTCATTACTGAGGTTTTTCCCCCCCGTTTACACATCAGAAGAAAGAACAGAAAGTAGATGTCTTGTTTTGGGGTTCAGGCTATGTGATAAAGCAGAGGCATACAAAACTGTCATTGGGCTAGTTTGGGGGGGGGGGGGGCTGTATCCATGACCAAGACCAACATGTTGAAATACATTACTGTGGTCTTGTCTTGTTCATTTTCCTCACAATTAAATAATAGGAGTATACACAGAACCTTATTGTGTTTACAGTAGTAGTGAGGAAGTATTCTGTTGTCTGGTGCAGAGAATTAAGGCTTTAAGCTAACTGGAAAATAATACCGGGTGGGGATATACATCCCAGTCCTGGATCCTCTTAACTAAGACCACACCAAACCAGTGCACACACATCCCAAAACAGCAGCAGGTTACCACTTCAACCACCTTGGACTTAAAATAACACTTAGTAACCTTAGAAGTCTTTGTAACAAATTCACAGAACTTCATGCCTGTATAGCACACTACTCCCTCATCTCTTCATAGCTGCAAAAACCTAGTTAAAGCCCAGTACCAAATAAACAGACTCCCACTAGGGTTGCAATAAACTCAGACTAGGTAGAACAATTTTTTCTACAGAACTTTTTTAGATGTCTCCACCTACCATGATACTATACCCATTTTCAACAACGCTGAACTCGTCTCACTCATCAAACTGAATATTTAGAAATCTGTAGCCATTGTAGGTCTATACGTACCACCTGGTAATAACAGGTGGTATGTATAGACCATCTGGTAACAACATTCCCATCCTGGAACAGATCCTGTCCTGCATCTCTGCCAACATAAGTCTATAAAACATCTTTCTAGGAGACATTAGCAAAGACTGGCAAAAGGTAGTGCTAAACAAATTCAGTTCAGCTATATGGCTTCTCTGAGTTGATCAAGACTCTTAAGTGCACTCTACCCAATAGCCTAAGTGAACACCATCCCTGAAGTACAGGCTAACGCAGAAGGCCTCTGGCTAACGAAGTTCGCAGATGACTGCAAACTAGGAGCCATAGTCAAGTCCCCAAATGATGTGGACATCCTACAGAAGGGCCTCACTGAGACAGATACCAGGTGTCAGAGCCATGGCCTCAAGCTCAATGCCAAAAAGTGCAGTGTCATCCCCTTTGGTAAAAACTCTGTACCCATGAACTACCACATAGGCAGCAATGTACTTAACACCGAATGCGTGATAAGAAACCTTGGGACCCAGGTGGACAGTAGTCTCTCCTTTGATAGTCACATCGCCACAGTAGTCAGGAAGCCCTTCTACGTGGCACACATCATCATAAAAGGGTTCTCATCCAGGAAAAAAGAGGTCATTGTTCCCCTCTACTCAACACTCATTAGACCCATTATAGAGTACAATGCCCCTTTTAGAATGTACCTCACAAGACATCTGCAGCAGCTGGAAAGGCCACAGAGGTACCTCACAAAGAGGATTACTGGCCTCAAACAAATGCCATACACTGACTGCCTCAAAAAGCTCCAGCTTTACTCCGTAGCATATCGCCTACTCCGAGGTGATCTCTGCCTAACATATAAAGCTATGTCAAACCCAGAGCTACACCTAAAGAAATCCCAATCCCTCCAAGCTACACGTACTAGGGACCTAAACCTTGTCACCACAATAAACAGGACATGCTGGAGGGATAGATTCCTGTCCCAGAGACTTCCTATACTCTGGAACAAGCTACTCATCTATGTCAAGCAAAGTTCTTCATTAGCACTCTTCAAGAAAAATCTTGATGAGTGGATGGAAAATAGGAAATACACCCCGGGGATCACCTCTGTGTCTCTGCTCAACAGTGGCACAGGAAAATAACTTTCTTGGGTGGCGTAAGCCATGGAACCTTGCTGGCTAGGCTTACGTAGGCCCTTGGGCTGATAGCCTAGTACCTACCTATGAACCTATAATCAGACACCTCAAACATTCCCACAAGGTTCATCACTATATAACACAGTCAGAAGCCTCACTGACTTTAGTAAATAAACTTTTACTTCCAGCCTGCTTCAGATCAGCTGGACTACACTTAAAATATGTTCCCCTTGATGAAGCAGTAGACACATTTAATATAATAAAAAAAAAAACAAATGGCCAAGCACCAGAAACCTCCACAGCAATAAAAAGTGAAGAACAGAATAATCAGTAAGCTGCTGAGGATAGGCTCCAGAGTCCTAAACAAGCATAAAAGATACGAAGAAATCTTAGCTGAGCAGTACTACTTTATTATAACTCACACTTTTAGCGCTTTCACAAAATGCTTCATCAGGTGTATAAGATATTGCAAATATATATAAATATATATATAATAAAGTAGTACTGCTCAGCTAAGATTTCTTCATATCTTTTATGCTTGTTTAGGACTCTGGAGCCTATCCTCAGCAGCTTACTGATTATTACATTTAATATAATATTTCTAAATATCCTGGCAAACCAAGCACAGTTAAGAATCAAAAGAGAAAAAAAACCAAAGCAGTCCTTGGTTGCCAAAAAAAATCACTCCTGCAACTCAGAGATAAAGCCTGAAAGTCATGGCTACAAACCAAGTCCAAATATCCCTGCAACAGTAACAAACCATATAGGTTCCTAGGTGTGTATTAGGCTAATGGCCCTGGAGCCTTTACAAGCCTAGCCCATAGTATTACCCTGGCATTCTGCCACCCGACCTTGCCTCTATCGAGTAAAGCCACTGGAGTGATCCCTGGGGTGAATTTTCTATTTCCCATCCACTCATCAAGATTTCTCTCGAAGAGGGCCAGTGAGGTGCTCTTCTTGACATGTATGGGAAGTCTATTCCATAGCAAGAGCAGTCTCTGGGTTATGAACCTGTCCCTCCAGCATGTTCTGTTGATTATGGTAATGAGGTTGAGGTCTCTTGAGCGTGTGGTGTGGAGGGATTGGGATTTCTTTAGATGTAGCATTTCTAACAGAGCTGGGTCAGACATGGCTTTGTAAGTCAAGCAGAGATCGCCTCTAAGTAGGCGATATGCGACAGAGAATAGTTGGGAGTTTTTTTAGTCTGTCCATATATGACAAATGTATAAGGCCTAGGATACTCTTTGTGAGGTACTTTTGCGGCCTCTCCAGTTGTTGCAGGTGTTTAGTGCTGTACATGCCAAATGGGGCATTGTACTCAATGACTGGACAACCCGAGATCTGTTAAATAGTGAGTTTGTATTCCAGTGGGTAACCTATGGTTTTACATTGTTCATCTACTTTTTTAACAATACCAGCATGGGAGGTAATGCCAAAAGCTTTGCCCAGGTCAAGATAAGCAGTATGTACTGATTGACCCCACTGTATATAGCCTGTGTAAGCTTTTAAAAAAAGCTTACTAGGTTCATAAGATAGGACATACCCTTCTCAAAACCATACTGATTGGGGTATAGATCATTTAAGTTGCTTGTCTCTGCAGGAATGAGATTTGCTGCAGTCTGGCTTTGCATATAAGGCTGGTGGGGTGGATGGGCCAAGAATTTCCTGGAACTGTAGAAGGCCACCCTTATGTTAGGGGAGCCCCACTAGCTGTTGTCCAGCCATCAGGCGCAAAGCATGTGGATAGCCTGAGGTTGAACCTTTTATGTTCAGATAGTGCAAACTTGGTACTGATGAGAATGCAGCCTGGTATGTTGTCTAGTCCCATGGAAGTATCCTGTCAAAGACTAAAAATAATATTTTAAGACTTATTCTAAGGTGTTTTGAGAGAACACCAAATTTTCAGGAATACTGGGGGCAGCAATGTGGATTGGTGGAGTAAAATAAACTGCAAATTCACCCCAGTTTAGCACCCATGTCCCTTGTGGATAACGACAAGTAAATGTCCCTGCATATCCTTGTTCTGCCACCTCTGTATTACTCGTATGCAAAACAAAAGGGCTAAAAAAATTACCATGGGAATTTAAGGCTAGGCTTTCAAAGATCCTCACAGATCATTAGCCTAATAAGTACCTGTGAACCTATAAGTTACCACTAAATTTGTCTGTTAATATATTGGCTGTATCATTGGTATTAGAATATGTGATATTATAGATGAGCTCAGTGCATTGTTGGACATCACTCCTTACTTTCCTGCAATACGTGAAGCAAGATTTTAGCTAGCTGTGTGTAGTGAGCATTACTTCATACTATGCTTTACATTTTCTACTAGTACTCATGTTCCTTGCTGATATGTTTAATTGTGGTCATGAGATAAGGGGATGTTGATTTGTTAAAACGTTTCATGTTTTTCTTTATTTTCTAATACAATTTATTCATATGGAAGTTCCACCAGAGAGGTTTATTCCAGAATTCATCAGCACTCTTAACTGGGTCCATTTGCAGGAGATCAGTGTGAATTTTGTTTACGTCTTCTATAAGCTGAAGTAGGTTTGCCGTGGTGAAGTCCTTAAAAGACAGCTGCATTTGGTGGTGAGGTGGTGCAGTTAGGACTGAAGGATAAAATAATGAACTTGTCTTCAGATTTAACCAGGATAAGGATATGTAGTGTGTGGTATAGGCAGTGGTTAGGTTTTTAAGGGCCCTGTCGCAATATTGCAACTTCTAGTGGGTAATCCTAGGATCATAGGGGAGTACTAGGCTATCGGCCTGGAGGTCATTTTAAACCTAGCCATTTTATCCCAATGTAATACAATGGAAATTCTAGTCGGTTCCCAAGATTGCATTTAGTGATGACTGCCCATGTCCAGGAGGGTTGTGGGTGCTATCCCTGGTAAGAATGTACGGTGCCCCATCCACACGTCCAGGTTCCTCTTGAACAGTATCATAGAGGTGCCCTGCTTCACTTAAATTGGCAGCCTGTTCCAAAGATGCAGCAGTTGCTGGGAGATAAATCTATCCCTCTAGCATGTCTTGTTTAAGTCGCAGGCCATTTTTAGGTCCTTGGAATAGGTAGCCATAGTCCTGTTTGATTTACTAATATGCAGCAAATTCATTAGGTTTGGGTCTTGGATTGCTGTGTAGGCCATGCATAAGTCTCCCCTAAGAAGTCTATACGATACGGAGTATAGTGACAGAGACTTTAGTTGGTCTGTGTAAGGCACATGCTGAATCCCCTTGATTTTCTTTGTTAGAAATCTGTTGTTAGAAATCCAGTTGCTGCAGGTGCTTTGTACAGTACATGCCGAATGGTGAGTTATACTCGATTATGGGCCGGATAATGCAGAGTATTGCGGGATTATAACCTCTTTTGCTCTCGAGGCGATGCCTTTAGTAATCAAGTGTGCTACATAGAAAGCCTTCCTTAATACAGTAGACACATGGTGGTCGAAGTTAAGGTTGCAGTCAACTTGTGATCCCAGGTTCCTTACCACTTCATGGGTACTTAGGGTATTGTTGTTGACTTGATAATGTGAAAGGCCATTGTTTGCAAATGATGATGCATTTCTTTGCATTCAGTTTGAGACCGTGACTAATGCACCAGTCGTTGGTCTGCATGAGAACCTCCTGGAGTATGCTGATATCATTTGGAGATTCAGTGATTGCATCCAGTTTGCAGTCATCTGCAAACTTGGTCAACCACAACCCCTAAGTTTTGACCTGAACTTCTGAGGAGTATACACCAAATAGTAGGGGGCCCAGCACTGATCCTGTTTGATGTGAAGTCACACACTTTGATACTGTGTGTCAGGTTTGTGAGTCAGTTGGCAACCCATCTTATGACAAAGGGGTTTACATTCAGTTTGCTAAGTTTTTTGGTAAAGCCTGAATGTGGGATTGTGTCGAAAGCTTTTGCCGAGTTGAAGTATGCTATATGCACAGATTTGCCGTTGTCAGTGGCCCCGGTCACATTTTCAAAAAAGTCCATCAGATTTAACAGGCAGGATCTGCCCTTGCTAAAGCTGAATTCAATGGTATCCAGGGTTTGGAAGTTGTCTATTCCTCTATTTATGAAGTCAGTAATGATGCATTCCATGGCGTTAGGCTTATGGGTCTGTAATTCCACGGGTTTGTTGCTAGGCCACCTTTTTGGAGGGGAATAACCATTGCTGAGGTTCTTCGTGTTTCACTGTTGCAGTCATCACATTTGGGTTCTGATAAAACAAAAAACGACCAGCTCCACGGAAGTTTTAAGGCTTTATTGGAAACGAAACGAAACTGCATAACAAACACTTAGCGCTTTCACCCGTTCACCATATCGGGCATCATCAGAGTGTAAAAAACACTTCATTCATTCAGCTTTTATCACATGTTACACCCAAAGCAACACCCCCATATATTTAAATAACCCAATCACAAAACATCAATTAATACATTATACAATAAATACAAATAAATACAAATACATTAATTACTTGATAAACTTAAAACAAACAACTCCCCTAAAATTTATTACTACGTACCAAATAATACACTATTTAAATGTTTTAAAATTCTACATAAAATATCATTATTTTATATTAGGATTATTCCGATTCTAGGAAAAGGCTTAGAGACTTTCTTTTACTTCCTCAACACAGACCTCTTGCAATTCCCCCTGTTCTAGAGATAGTGGATGATGTTTTTCAGAGTCCGGCCTGTCTCTAGACTCTTTACCTCCTGCCACTGTTAAACTGGACAGATACTACAGGGTCCCAGACTCCCATAAATTTCTTTACAGAAACCCTGCTGCTGACCCAGAAACTATCTCACAGGGTCCCAAAGGGGTCAAGGCTGCTTCTGCCAAAAACCCTGTCCCCTCAGACAGAGATTCTAGGGCTTTGGACAGATGGGGGAAAAAGGTTTACACTTCTGCTACCTTGGCTGTAAGGGCTTTAAATTGTCAGTTTCATATGCTCAAATATCAGCAATACTTAATGTCTTTGTTAAAACAAAAAATGTTGACAAATTCTGAATGTTCTGAGAACAAAGATTTGCATGATTTATTGCATGCAGCTGAACAAGTGGGAAAACATACTTTGCAATGTGGCTATGATTCACTGGAGGCCTCGTGCAGAGCCGCAGTTACAGGTTCTGTTATTAGAAGGCATACTTGGTTAAAGGAACAGAATCTGCCTGATCATGTTAAAGCAAAATTATTGGATGCTCCATTACAGCATGATACTTTGTTTGGTGTTAAGGCAGAGGAGGTGTTCAAGAAAATGGAGGATAAGGCAAAATCAGTGCAGACAGTAAAGGATTTCTTACAGGTACAGCCACCCAGATTTAGCAGGAACTGGCCCTCTAAGAATTGGTCCTTTCCAGCATCGGACAGACCACAAAGAGGCAGATTCAGATCCCCTAGAGGCAGGCAACAGATCACCCAGGACAGAGGGGTTGGGAGGGTGGCCTAATGGTTAAGGTGTTTACCTTACAAACACAAGGTGCAAGGTTTGAGTCTCACAAGGGATAATTGGCTAGGCTTAAAATGGCTCACAAGGGCAGTTAGCTTAGTACTAGCCTATGAACCTATGAACAGCCCCAGGGCTCATACAGGTCCAAACAATGGGGTGTTTCTACCTCCATAAGCGGAGAAGACAAATCACAGCCTTATAGAAAACAGTCCCAGTGACTTCCCTCTGCCAATGCCAAGCACTTTTTTTTTGGCAGCACCCTTAGGGGGAAAGCTAGCACTTTTTTTCACAAAACTGGCACAAGATCACCCAGGACAAATGGGTCTTAAATATAGTCTCTCAGGGTTACAGGTTCCACTTTCACACCCTTCCAAAGGCAAAAGGCATGCCAGGCCTGCCATGCAATCAATGGCAAGAGGCACAAAAACAAGTTTCATCTCTCATGGACATGGGGGCTATTCAGCCAGTGCCACAACAAGAGCAGGGACAAGGATTTTACTCAAGACTTTTCTTAGTACCAAGAAAGGACAAAGCCTGGAGACCAATTCTGGACCTGTCTATTCTAAACACTTTTCTGGACGTTCCAAAATTCAACATGTTGACTCTACAACAGCTTCTGCCCATGATGGACAAGAAGGCTTGGCTTGTAACTTTGGACCTCAAAGAGGCATAACTGCATGTCCCAATCAGACAATCTTGCAGAAGATACCTCAGATTCATAGCTGGTTCACTGCACTACCAATTCTCTGCACTGCCCTTTGGCTTATCTACTGCACCCAGGGTCTTCACAAAATGCCTGGCACCAGTAATTGCATTTTGCAGACAAAGAGGAATTTAAATATATCCCTATTTGGACGACTGCCTTATTCAAGCAAAGGACAAAGATATTCTAATACAGCATCTGGCATTTGTAAAAAGATTACTAATTTGCCTATGGTACACAGTAAACGAAAAGAAATCAAAACTAGCACCCTCTCAAGAGATAATATTCCTGGGTGCAAGCTTAAATACAACTGCCCAGATGGCTTATCTCACGGCAGACAAACAAAGGTATCTGACTTCTTACTTCAAAGACATGGCAACAAAGACCCAGTTATCTGCAAGAAAAATTCTGCAGGCTCTGGGCTACATGGCATCCTGCATTCTACTAATTCCATATGCAAGACTGCATATGAGGAAACTACAATGGTATCTAAAAAGTGTTTGGACTCAACATTGCCACAGCCTGGAAACAGTAATTACTCTCATTCCCTGCCTGCAACAGGAATTTCAATGGTGGGCACAGGCCTGTCACCACAACAAGGGACAGCCATTCACCTTACCCACTGCCAGGCAAACACTAACAACAGATGCATCAGATTATGCCTGTGGGGGTGCACATGGCAGGAAAATGTATTTAGGGCACATGGCCCACAAACCAAATGCATCTTCATATCAATCAAAAAGAGATGCTAGCTGTACAAAATGCCCTGACAGCCTTCAAGGGCCTACTTCATCCAGGACAACTACTGATAAAGACAGACAATACTACAGTCATGTGGTACATAAACAAGCAAGGGGGCACACGTTCCTACCCCCTCTGCAGGCAAGCCATGACTTTGTGGAACACAGCATTGACTTATCAAGTACATCTGCAAGCACAATTCCTGCCAGGAAAAACAAATACTTTGGCAGACGAACTAAGCAGAAACCTCATGGATCCTCACGAGTGGAAACTGGACCCACAAATTTTCAACATGATAACACGGAAATGGGGATGCCCAGACATAGATATTCACTTCCCCTCACAACTGCCAGCTACAAAGATTCTGCACTCGGGCTCATCACAAGCAAGCATGGAAAGTGGATGCCCTCTCATTCAACTGGAAAGCCCTTACAGTATATGCCTTCCCTCCTCTGCCTCTCCTCTCCAATGTACTCCTAAAGGTCAGACAAGAGAAGCCAAAAATTATATTGATTGCCCCAGACTGGCCACGTCAGCACTGGTACCCAATCCTAAAGAGCTTGTCTCAAGGCCCAGCCTGGACATTGCCTCTAATTCCTCATTTGCTGACCCAACAGAACAATCAGATCCTGCACAGCCAACTCAGAACCCTAAACCTGGCTGCATGGTAGATAATGTAATCATTCAGAACGCACCTCACTCTAAAGCAGTTATGGATGTTATTTTGGAGGCCAGGAGGCCCAGCACCAGAAAATTTTATGCAGACAAATGGAAGATATTCTGCGCTTGGAACCAAGCGCAGGGAATTGACTCGCATGAACCAAATATACCTCGGCGCAGGGAATTGACTCGCTTGAACCAAATATACCTCAGATTTTGCATTACCTAACTGAGATGCTGGATAAAGGCCTATCCTTCTCATCAATTAAGATCCATGCCTCTGCCATTTCAGCTCACTACAATACGGAACCACCTATTTTTTCTCATCCACTGCTAAGACAGTTTCTCAGAGGGGCTAAAATGTAAGACCTCCAAGGAGAGCTCCAATGCCTACATGGGACCTCAATTTTGTCTTGGAAAAACTCACACTGCCTCCTTTTGAGCCTGCCAATACAGCAGAGATAAAATATTTGTCATGGAAAACTGCTCTTCTCCTAGCAATAACTTCAGCAGGAAGAGTCTCAGAGTTACAGGCACTAATGGCTATGGAACCTTTTATTGTTTTCCATCAGGACAGGGTTTCTCTAAGGACAAACCCGACATTTATGCCTAAGGTAGTGTCCAGCGTGGCTCTTAACCAAACCATTCATTTGCCTACCTTTTATCCAAACCCACAGAATAAGGGGGAAAGACTTCTGCATTCTTTGGACATTCACAGACAGCTACCCTTTTACTTGGACAAGACTAAAGCCTTCAGAAAGACTGAGCAACTCTTAGTGGCATATGCTGCAGGTTCCCAAGGAAAAGCCATTTCAAAGCAGACTATTTCAAAATGGATAGGCCACTGCATTCGTTTCTGCTATTCACAACATGGCAAATCAGTGCCCAAGGGCATTAGGCCACATTCTACCAGAGCAGGAGCCACTTCAGCAGCCTTCCTCAGAGGAGTACCAACCAAGGCTATTTTGGAGGCTGCAACATGGACTTCAGTGCACACTTTTACAAAGCACTACCATTTACCTCTCTACTCTAAATCCAGAGCAGGCTTTGCCACTGCAGTTGTGCAGGGCCTCATAGCCACTCCAAACTCTATTTAGGCCCAGCTGCCCAACCTCAGCTTTGGGATTCAACCCAAGTGTAATAACTGCAACAGTAAAACACGATGAACATAGTACAGTTGTGTACCTACCATAAATGTAGATGTTAGAGTGTATTCACTGTTGCAGTCCAGGTTACCCTCCCACCACCCCCTTTTTTCTTTGCTGGGACTTATCTGTACCTATCTATTCTATACAACCTATGTGGTGTATTTGCTTGTAGATGAACCCCAAATCAAAATCCTTACTTGGACGACTGTCTGATTCTGGCTCAAGAAAAGGACGAGCTTCTTCAGCATCTGGAATATGTGATAGCAGTGCTAAGATGCCTGGGGTATTCTGTGAACGAAATAAAGTCCAGTCTAGTACCCTCTCAAGACATGTGCTTTCTGGGTGTGAGACTGAATACAGCAGCCCAGATGGCCGTTTTAACCCCGGACAAACAAAAGAGTCTATCCCTTTACTTTCATCACCTATCTCATCAGTCCGTGCTGACTGCAAGGACAGTCCTTCAAGCATTAGGGTTCATGGCATCTTGTATTCTGGTGCTTCCCAATGCCAAACTGCATATGAGGAAGCTACAATGGTATCTCAAAAATGTATGGACACAGCACTGCCAGGATCTGGACACTGTCATTCAAATAATACCTTGCATTCAAAAGGAATTTTTGTGGTGGGCTCAGAAATGTCACCTAAACAAGGGACTCTCTGTGACCCGGCCAGAGGCGAGTCAGATTCTAACGACAGATGCCTCAGACATAGCTTGGGGAGCTCATCTGAATGGAAAGTGGATACAAGACAAGTGGCCTGCCAGACTACAGCATCTACATATCAACATGAAGGAGATGTTGGCAGTCCAGTTTGCATTAATGGCTTTCAAGGAGTTACTTCTTCCAGGGCAGGTGTTGATTCTAACAGACAACACAACTGTCATGTGGTACATCAACAAGCAAGGGGGAACCCATTCTTATCCTCTGTGCAGGCAAGCAATGATTTTGTGGGAGACTGCGCTCAGCTTGCAGCTAACTCTTCAGGCAAGGTTTCTGCCAGGAGCACAGAACTCCTTAGCAGATGTGTTAAGCAGGCAAATCATGGATCCCCACGAGTGGAAACTGGATCTTCATGTATTTCGAAAATTGACAGTGTCATGGGGAACTCCAGACATAGATCTGTTCGCTTCTCCACTAAACCACCAGCTGCCAAAGTTTTGCAAAAGGTTTCATCACACAGCTTGGAAAGTGGATGCTCTTTCGTTCAGTTGGGAAAATCTTCATGTGTATGCCTTTCCACCTCTGCCTCTCCTCCCAAAGGTACTCCTAAAGGTCAGACAAGACAAGCCAAGGATGATTTTGATAGCTCCAGATTGGCCTCGGCAACATTGGTACCCATTACTGAGGACTCTGGTAAGGAAGCCTCCATGGCCTTTACCTTTAATTCCACACCTTTTGTCTCAGAGGGATGGTCATCTACTCAATGTCAAGCTTCACTCTCTTCATCTAACAGCCTGGCATATTCTGTTTTGAACCACAGCAGGTCTCAACTTCCTCAACAAGTTTTGAATGTGATTATGGAAGCCAGAAGACCTAGTACACGTAAAGTGTATGCAGAAAAATGGAAGAGATTTTTATTTTGGGCTGCGGCAAAGGATTTAGATGTTTCTGAGCCTAATTTGAGTGTGGCTCTTCAATATCTTACTGAATTATTGGACAAAGGTTTGTCTTTCTCTTCCATTAAGATTCATGCTGCAGCAATCTCAGCTCACTATGATTGTGACCCACCATTGTTTTCTCATCCTTTGTTCAAGCAATTTCTTAGAGTGGCAAAGAATATAAGACCCCACGTGAGAGCTCCTACTCCTGCTTGGGACCTCAATTTTGTGTTGGAGAAACTTACTCTACAACCTTTTGAGCCTCTTGGCTACTGCTGAATTAAAATACTTGTCATGGAAGACTGCTTTTTTGTTGGCCATTACTTCTGCAAGAAGGGTTTCTGAATTACAGGCCCTTATGGCGGTTGAGCCTTTTTTTGATTTTTCATAAGGATAGGGTATCATTACGTACTAATCCTTCATTTATGCCTAAGGTGGTTTCTAGTGTGGCTTTAAACCAAACTATTCATTTGCCCACTTTTTATGCAGATCCCCAAAATAGGGGGGAAAAGATTTTGCATACTTTAGATGTACACAGGCAGTTGCGTTATTATTTAAGCAGGACTAGGGATTTTAGGCAGTCTCAGCAGTTGTTTGTTTCTTTTGCTTTGAGTTCTCAGGGCAAGCCTGTGTCAAAACAAACCATTTCTAAGTGGATTGGGTTTTGCATTGCATTCTGTTACTCCCATCATGGCAAGGAGATTCCAGCTGGGATTAGGCCTCATTCCACTAGGGCTACTGCCACTTCAACAGCTTTTCTAAGGGGGGTGGCAACTAAGGATATTTTGGAGGCAGCTACTTGGAGTTCAGTGCATACTTTCTCCAAGCATTACCACCTTCCCCTCTATTCTAAATCCAGGGCTGGGTTTGCCACTGCTGTGCTGCAGGGCATTTTGGCAGCTCCTGCTTCATTATAGTTTAGCCATCCTCCCTTACCTCTGCTTTGGGATTCTACCCAAGTGTTAGGACTGCAGCAATGTGAGATGAAGAACATAGTACAGTTTTGTACCTACCATAAATGTAGATGTTCGAAGATCCACATTGCTGCAGTCCAATTTACCCTCCCTCCTTCCCCTCTGTGTTTAGGGGTGGTTGTGTGTGTGAGGTTCTATTTTTGTAAATTTGTATATATTGTATATATATTAGGTTTAGGAGTGTTTGGTGTTTTTTGGTTTTTGGCCTTATCTTTTAGGGTCTTCTGACATCTGGGGCAAGAAAAGACTGAGGATATGACGTCGGTCATGCGCATTTGTACCCTGACATCCTGATGTCAGTCAAATGCGCCTTGACCGACGTCAGCCTTATACTTTGCTATTCGGGCCGACTGGACAGCGGACTACCCAAGTGTTAGGACTGCAGCAATGTGGATCTTCGAACATCTACATTTATGGTAGGTACAAAACTGTACTTTTTTCAGAGTCCGGCCTGTCTCTAGACTCTTTACCTCCTGCCACTGTTAAACTGGACAGATACTACAGGGTCCCAGACTCCCATAAATTTCTTTACAGAAACCCTGCTGCTGACCCAGAAACTATCTCACAGGGTCCCAAAGGGGTCAAGGCTGCTTCTGCCAAAAACCCTGTCCCCTCAGACAGAGATTCTAGGGCTTTGGACAGATGGGGGAAAAAGGTTTACACTTCTGCTACCTTGGCTGTAAGGGCTTTAAATTGTCAGTTTCATATGCTCAAATATCAGCAATACTTAATGTCTTTGTTAAAACAAAAAATGTTGACAAATTCTGAATGTTCTGAGAACAAAGATTTGCATGATTTATTGCATGCAGCTGAACAAGTGGGAAAACATACTTTGCAATGTGGCTATGATTCACTGGAGGCCTCGTGCAGGGCCGCAGTTACAGGTTCTGTTATTAGAAGGCATGCTTGGTTAAATGAACAGAATCTGCCTGATCATGTTAAAGCAAAATTATTGGATGCTCCATTACAGCATGATACTTTGTTTGGTGTTAAGGCAGAGGAGGTGTTAAAGAAAATGGAGGATAAGGCAAAATCAGTGCAGACAGTAAAGGATTTCTTACAGGTACAGCCACCCAGATTTAGCAGGAACTGGCCCTCTAAGAATTGGTCCTTTCCAGCATCGGACAGACCAAAAAGAGGCAGATTCAGATCCCCTAGAGGCAGGCAACAGATCACCCAGGACAGAGGGGTTGGGAGGGTGGCCTAATGGTTAAGGTGTTTACTTTACAAACACAAGGTGCAAGGTTTGAGTCTCACAAGGGATAATTGGCTAGGCTTAAAATGGCTCACAAGGGCAGTTAGCTTAGTACTAGCCTATGGACCTATGAACAGCCCCAGGGCTCATACAGGTCCAAACAATGGGGTGTTTCTACCTCCAAAAGCGGAGAGGACAAATCACAGCCTTATAGAAAACAGTCCCAGTGACTTCCCTCTGCCAATGCCAAGCACTTTTTTTTGGCAGCACCCTTAGGGGGAAAGCTAGCACTTTTTTTCACAAAACTGGCACAAGATCACCCAGGACAAATGGGTCTTAAATATAGTTTCTCAGGGTTACAGGTTCCACTTTCACACCCTTCCAAAGGCAAAAGGCATGCCAGACCTGCCATGCAATCAATGGCAAGAGGCACAAAAACAAGTTTCATCTCTCATGGACATGGGGGCTATACAGCCAATGCCACACCAAGAGCAGGGACAAGGATTTTACTCAAGACTTTTCTTAGTACCAAGAAAGGACAAAGCCTGGAGACCAATTCTGGACCTGTCTATTCTAAACACTTTTCTGGACGTTCCAAAATTCAAAATGTTGACTCTACAACAGCATCTGCCCATGATGGACAAGAAGGCTTGGCTTGTAACTTTGGACCTCAAAGAGGCATAACTGCATGTCCCAATCAGACAATCTTGCAGAAGATACCTCAGATTCATAGCTGGTTCACTGCACTACCAATTCTCTGCACTGCCCTTTGGCTTATCTACTGCACCCAGGGTCTTCACAAAATGCCTGGCACCAGTAATTGCATTTTGCAGACAAAGAGGAATTTAAATATATCCCTATTTGGACGACTGTCTTATTCAAGCAAAGGACAAAGATATTCTACTACAGCATCTGGCATTTGTAAAAAGATTACTAATTTGCCTATGTTACACAGTAAACGAAAAGAAATCAAAACTAGTACCCTCTCAAGAGATAATATTCCTGGGTGCAAGCTTAAATACAACTGCCCAGATGGCTTATCTCACGGCAGACAAACAAAGGTATCTGACTTCTTACTTCAAAGACATGGCAACAAAGACCCAGTTAACTGCAAGAAAAATTCTGCAGGCTCTGGGCTACATGGCATCCTGCATTCTACTAATTCCATATGCAAGACTGCATATGAGGAAGCTACAATGGTATCTAAAAAGTGTTTGGACTCAACATTGCCACAGCCTGGAAACAGTAATTACTGTCATTCCCTGCCTGCAACAGGAATTTCAATGGTGGGCACAGGCCTGTCACCACAACAAGGGACAGCCATTCACCTTACCCACTGCCAGGCAAACACTAACAACAGATGCATCAGATTATGCCTGTGGGGATGCACATGGCAGGAAAATGTATTTAGGGCACATGGCCCACAAACCAAATGCATCTTCATATCAATCAAAAAGAGATGCTAGCTGTACAAAATGCCCTGACAGCCTTCAAGGGCCTACTTCATCCAGGACAACTACTGATAAAGACGGACAATACTACAGTCATGTGGTACATAAACAAGCAAGGGGGCACACATTCCTACCCCCTCTGCAGGCAAGCCATGACTTTGTGGAACACAGCATTGACTTATCAAGTACATCTGCAAGCACAATTCCTGCCAGGAAAAACAAATACTTTGGCAGACGAACTAAGCAGAAACCTCATGGATCCTCACGAGTGGAAACTGGACCCACAAATTTTCAACATGATAACACGGAAATGGGGATGCCCAGATATAGATATTCACTTCCCCTCACAACTGCCAGCTACAAAGATTCTGCACTCGGGCTCATCACAAGCAAGCATGGAAAGTGGATGCCCTCTCATTCAACTGGAAAGCCCTTACAGTATATGCCTTCCCTCCTCTGCCTCTCCTCTCCAAGGTACTCCTAAAGGTCAGACAAGAGAAGCCAAAAATGATATTGATTGCCCCAGACTGGCCACGTCAGCACTGGTACCCAATCCTAAAGAGCTTGTCTCAAGGCCCTGCCTGGACATTGCCTCTAATTCCTCATTTGCTGACCCAACAGAACAATCAGATCGTGCACAGCCAACTCAGAACCCTAAACCTGGCTGCATGGTAGATAATGTAATCATTCAGAACACACCTCACTCTAAAGCAGTTATGGATGTTATTTTGGAGGCCAGGAGGCCCAGCACCAGAAAATTTTATGCAGACAAATGGAAGATATTCTGCGCTTGGAACCAAGCGCAGGGAATTGACTCGCTTGAACCAAATATACCTCAGCGCAGGGAATTGACTCGCTTGAACCAAATATACCTCAGATTTTGCATTACCTAACTGAGATGCTGGATAAAGGCCTATCCTTCTCATCAACTAAGATCCATGCCTCTGCCATTTCAGCTCACTACAATACGGAACCACCTATTTTTTCTCATCCACTGCTAAGACAGTTTCTCAGAGGGGCTAAAATGTAAGACCTCCAAGGAGAGCTCCAATGCCTACATGGGACCTCAATTTTGTCTTGGAAAAACTCACACTGCCTCCTTTTGAGCCTGCCAATACAGCAGAGATAAAATATTTGTCATGGAAAACTGCTCTTCTCCTAGCAATAACTTCAGCAGGAAGAGTCTCAGAGTTACAGGCACTAATGGCTATGGAACCTTTTATTATTTTCCATCAGGACAGGGTTTCTCTAAGGACAAACCCGACATTTATGCCTAAGGTAGTGTCCAGCGTGGCTCTTAACCAAACCATTCATTTGCCTACCTTTTATCCAAACCCACAGAATAAGGGGGAAAGACTTCTGCATTCTTTGGACATTCACAGACAGCTACCCTTTTACTTGGACAAGACTAAAGCCTTCAGAAAGACTGAGCAACTCTTAGTGGCATATGCTGCAGGTTCCCAAGGAAAAGCCATTTCAAAGCAGACTATTTCAAAATGAATAGGCCACTGCATTCGTTTCTGCTATTCACAACATGGCAAATCAGTGCCCAAGGGCATTAGGCCACATTCTACCAGAGCAGGAGCCACTTCAGCAGCCTTCCTCAGAGGAGTACCAACCAAGGCTATTTTGGAGGCTGCAACATGGACTTCAGTGCACACTTTTACAAAGCACTACCATTTACCTCTCTACTCTAAATCCAGAGCAGGCTTTGCCACTGCAGTTGTGCAGGGCCTCATAGCCACTCCAAACTCTATTTAGGCCCAGCTGCCCAACCTCAGCTTTGGGATTCAACCCAAGTGTAATAACTGCAACAGTAAAACACGATGAACATAGTACAGTTGTGTACCTACCATAAATGTTGATGTTAGAGTGTATTCACTGTTGCAGTCCAGGTTACCCTCCCACCACCCCCTTTTTTCTTTGCTGGGACTTATCTGTACCTATCTATTCTATACAACCTATGTGGTGTATTTGCTTGTAGATGAAGGTTATGTGCATGCTTTTTTATGATCATAATTTTTACAGCCTTCCCTTTTGGGGGCACCTGACATCTGGGGCAAGAAAATGGCGTCATCTGCATCTTTTATACCCCTGGCGCACTGACGTCAGGGAAGAGGCGACAGCAGCCGACGCCGGACCAGGACTTTGGAATTCAGGCCGACTGCGGGTAGCCTGCCAGCAGGACAACCCAAGTGTAATGACTGCAACAGTGAATACACTCGAACATCTACATTTATGGTAGGTACACAACTGTACTTTTCCTCTGATGACCAGGATTTACCCTTATCTACCTATGAGGATTCTGATGCAGAGGACTCTATTCCCTCTGCTTCCCCTCCAGAAGATTTCTCTTTTGGTGAAACCTTGCATACTCTTAGGGAGCATTTTCGCTGGGAAAGCCAGGATTACTCTGACTCTAAAAAGAGGCTTAGGGATTTCTTACTCCTGCCCCAACACAGGCCTTTAGCCATCCCCCCTGTACTGGACATTCTTGATGATGCTTTTTCGGAATCTACCTTGGCTCCTGACTCTTTACCTCCTGCTCCCTGAAAACCTGATAGATATTACAGGGTTCCTGACTCTCAGAAGTTCCTCTTTAAAAATCGTACTGCAGATCCTGAGACCATTTCACAGGGACCCAAGGGCATTAAGGGTACTACTGCCAAAAATCTTACCCCCTCTGATAGAGATTCCAGGGCACTGGATAGATGAGGTAAGAAGGTATACACTTCTGCAACCTTGGGCCATTAGGGCGTTAAACTGCCAGTTTCATATGTTAACGTATCAGCAGCATATTATTGGATTGCGTAAACAGAAATTTATGTTGATTCCTGATTGTGCTGAAAATAAAGATTTGCAGGATTTAATGCATTCTGCTGAACAAGTTGGAAACCATACTTTGCAATGTGGTTTTGATTCACTAGAGGCATCTTGCAGGGCTGCTGTCACTGGGTCTGTACTTAGAAGGCATGCTTGGCTTAAGGAGCAATCTTTGCCAGATCATGTTAAAGCTAAATTGCTGGATGCTCCCTTAAACCAAGACCGCCTGTTTGGCAACAAAGCAGAAGTACTTAAAAAGATGGAGGAAAAAGCTAAATCTATGCAAACTGTTAAAGATTTTCTGCAAGTACAGCCTCCCTGATTTAGTAGGCATTGGCCCTCTAAAAATTGGTCCTTTCCTGCCTCATCTAGGCCTTCTCAGTCCAAACCCAGAACCAGCAGAACACCAGGCTTCAGTCCCAAGGTACTCCCAGGACTAAGCAGTGGGGGGCTCACACTTCCAAAGCAGGGAGTGGTAAGATTCCCCCATATGGTAAACTGTCTCAATGACTTAACTTTAAATCTTCCAAGCCCAGCACAACTGACTGTTCCTTTAGACAGAAAGATTGCCCTGCAGGCAAAAAATTGGGAACTCGTTACCCAGGACAAATGGGTTTTAAATATAGTTTCCCCAAGGATACAGATTCCACTTTCACTTCTTACCAACCCCAAATGGTTGGCCAGATCTACCCCCAAATCAGTGGGCAGATTCTCAAAAGCAAATTCTCTCCCTCTTAAGCATCAGGGCTATTCAGCATGTTCCAGAATAGGAAAGGGGGCAAGGTTTCTATTCAATACTTTTCCTGATGCCCAGAAAAGACAACAACTGGCGTCCTGTCCTGGACCTCTCTATCCTAAACACATTTTTGGTGATCCCAAAATTCAGGATGCTAACTCTTCACTAGCTGCTTCCTATGCTGGGCAAGGATGCCTGGTTGGCAACACTGGATTTAAAGGAAGCCTACCTGCACATCCCAATAAGGGAATCTTGCAAAAGATAGCTACGCTTCAAAACAGGCTAATATGTACTATCAGTTCTCTGCACTGCCCTTTGGCTTATCTACTGCACCCAGGGTATACACAAAGTGCCTAGTTCCAGTCATTGCATTTTGCAGGCAAAGAAATATCCAAATATATCCATACCTGGACGATTGTCTAATTCAGGCAGAAAGCCAGGGCATACTATTGAATCATCTGACGTTTGTAGAGAAATTGCTAACTTTTCTGGGGTACACCATAAACAAAAATAAATCACATCTGACAACAAGTTTTATTACTGGGAGCAAGCTTGAACTCAACTTCTCAGATGGCTTTTCTCACGCCAGAGAAACAATTTCATTTGACAGTCCATTTCAAACTACTGGCTACAAAGACCAGGCCATCTGCAAGGAAATTACTGCAAGCCTTGGGGTTCATGGCCTCCTGCATTCTCTTTATTCCATTTGTAAGACTGCATATGAGGAAACTACATTGGCATCTAAAAAGCCGATGGTGTCAACATTCTCAGGATCTAGAGGCAATGATTCCTATCATACCTTGTCTACAGATAGAGTTCCTTTGGTGGGCAGAGGCCTTCTACCAAAACAAGGGACTGCCATTCACTCCACCCCCTGCCACCCAAACCCTAACAACAGATGCATCAGACTATGCATGGGGGGTTCACTTGTCAGGGACTTGCATTCAGGGCAAATGGAACCAAAGTCAAATGCACCTGCATATCAATCAAAAAGAAATGTTAGCTGCACTGAATGCTCTGACAGCCTTCAAGGACCATATTCTTCCAGTGCAATTAATGGTAAAGACAGACAACACCACTGGTATGTGGTACATAAACAAGCAGGGGAATCCCACTCATACCCTCTCTGCAGACTAGCCATGGCTCTGTGGAACACAGCCTTGCTCTACCAAGTGCACCTACAGGCTCATTTTGTGCCATGAAAGCTAAATACACTAGCAGACGAGCTAAGCAGAAATCTCATGGACCCACACGAGTGGAAACTGGAACCAAAGATATTCAACATGTTGAGAAACAAATGGGGGAGCCCAGATATAGACCTGTTTGCCTCCCCCAGAACTACCAATTGGAAAAATTCTGCACAAGGACTCCCCACAAACAAGCTTGGAAAGTGGATGCCCTGTCCTTCACCTGGAAAAACCTGTCAGTTTATGCCTTTCCCCCTCTGCCTCTCCTCTCCAAGGTACTACTAAAGATCAAACAGGACAAAACAAGGATGATACTGATTGCACCAGACTGGCCATGCCAACACTGGTACCACCTTTTGCGCAGTGTCACTGCTGGCACCATGGCACCTGCCTCAGACCCCTGCCCTGCTGTCCCAGCAGGAGGGCCAGATTCTGCACCCACAGCTTCAAACCCTGAACCTGGCAGCCTGGCTAATTACCTGATCTCTCCATTACCATCCCTCAGTAAGCAAGTGTTGGATGTCATTCTGGAGGCAAGGAGGCCTAGTGCTAGAAAATCTTATGCTGAAAATGGAAAAGATTCTGTTCTTGGAACCAAACTCAGGGGATGGGCACAGCAGCATCCAGTTTACCTCAGGTTCTTCAATACTTAACTGAGATGCTTCACAAGGGCCTTTCCTTTTCCTCCATCAAAATTCAGGCCTCAGCCATTTCAGCTCATTACAACACAGAACCACCCCTTTCTCTCATCCACTGCTGAAGCAGTTTCTCAGATGGGCCAAAAACTTAAGACCACCCAGGAGAGCCCCTTCTCCAGCCTGGGACCTTAACTTTGTAGTGGAAAAACTCACTGTACCTCCTTCTGAGTCAGATGCAAATGCAGAGTTGAAATTCCTTTCTTGGAAAACAGCCTTCCTTTTAGCCATCACTTCAGCAAGAAGGGTGTCAGAATTACAGGCCCTCATGGCAGTGGAGCCTTTCATCATTTTTCATGCAGACAGGGTGTCCCTCAGGACCAATCCCTCCTTCATGCCTAAGGTGGTATCCAATGTGGCCCTTAATCAGTCCATTCATTTGCCAACCTTCTTTTCTAATCCACAGAACAAAGGAGAACGGATACTGCACTCCTTAGATGTGCACAGACCACTTAGATTTTATTTGGCAGGACTAAACCTCTCAAGAAATCTGAACAGCTGCTGGTTGCATTTGCTGTAGGGGCAGAAGGGAAGGCCATTTCAAAGCAAACCATTTCTAAATGAATAGGCCATTGCATTCATTTCTGCTATAAGCACCATGGAAAACCTACCCCACAGGGGATAAGACCACATTCAACCAGGGCTGCATCTGCCTCCACAGGCTTTCTCAGAGGTGTCCCTACCAGGGACATACTAGAAGCTGCTACCTGGAGTTATGTACATACCTTCACCAAGCATTACCATTTGCCAATTTTCTCTAAATCCAGAGCTGGCTTTGCCACTGCAGTCTTGCAGGGCCTTATAGCTGGTCCTAATGCTATCTAATTTCCTCCTCCCATACTTAGCTTTGGGAATCTACCCACATGTGATGACTGCAACAATGAAACATGAAGAACATAGTACAGTTGTGTACACTTACCATAAATGTAGATGTTTGAGTGTATTCACTGTTGCAGTCCTAGTTACCCTCCCTCCAGCCCCCTGACTTCTATTGACTATACCTCTATTCTTGCTTACTATGCTTACAGCTTTTTGGTGTATTTGCTTTTTTTTTGGAGGTGTAACCTTGTATATATAATTGCTTCCCATTATGAGGGCACCTGACATCTGGGGCAAGGAAAAGCGATGTAATGGCATTGGCTGCATGCTTTATTCCCCTGACTGCCTGTCATCATGGAAGATGAGACAGCAACTGACGCAGGACCCAAGACTTTGATAGTCAGGCCAACTGAGGGCTACTGCAAGCAGATAACCCAAATGTGATGACTGCAACAGTGAATACACTTGAATATCTACATTTATGATAAGTGTACACAACTGTACTTTCTCCATTCCGCAGGAACAAAGCCTGTGGTTAGGTTATGATTGAAAAGAGTACTTAATGGTGATGTTAGTTTGTGTTTTAGCCCATTTAGAAGACAGCCTGGGATGTCATCTGGTCCCACAGAGGCTGTGTTTTTTGCCTTGGACAAAGCTTTGAGGACCTGCTGTTCAGGTATGTAGGGTGAGGGTGAAGTTTGGGAGAAGGTTTTTGATAAGTTAAGAGATAAGTGAGTGACATTTTTGTTAGACCTATCCGTTAGCAGGTGTGCTATCTCTCTGGGGTCAGTGTGTGTAATACCATTGGTTACTAGTTCTGCACATGCTTGGGCCCTACCTTTTAGGCTACAAAGGGCATATGGCATTGTCGGCTGTACTTGCTAAGTTTGTCTCAAAAGAGCCCTTAGGGGATTTGACAAGTCTTATTTGCCTGTTGAGGGTGAGGAGGGTGCTTTTCCATTGTTGGGAGCTTGCCTTTGTTTTCTTGGACAGCAACTTTTTGCGTTTATTGTAATGCTATAGAGCACTGGTATCAACAGAGTTTTGGAAATGCTGACTATATCCATTTCTAGAGGGGGAGTGCGCCAGTTAGTGCTTGAGTAATTGAAATCCCTTAACAAGATTGTATTTGGTTTGATCTTTAAACCCCCACTGGTGCTAAGGTAATTTACATAATGTTTAGAGGACATTGTTGGGGACCTGCAGCTAGCAGTTAAGTAATACTTGGGCTAGTTAATGGCAATTTGGACCTCTGGGAGCTCCAGGTTAGAGTTGTGAGAAATTTGAAGTGAGTTATTGGTATTTCTGAAAAATGCAGATACTCTCCCACTATTACCCAGGTCTGAAGGTATGTTAGGATCTAAACTCTACATAGAGGGAGTGTTGTCACTGAAATGAAGCCATGTCTTAGTAACTACACAATTATGAATGTGTTCAACTTGCAGCATGGCCTCAAATTCTAGCATCTTTTTATTTAGACTCCTAGCATAAAGTAGTGACACCATTATGTTGTCCGAATTTGAGATTGTTTGTTATGCAGATGTGCTCCGTAGGGGGATTCTGCCTAAAAAAACACTGTGGGGGCAGCAGAGGCTTTAGCCAGTATGCAGAAGGCATGGTATGAGAGATGTAAGCCATCCTTGGTGAAACAGGAAGTTTTATTTGTCATCTCCTCCCAAACAGATACATACTGAATCCCTTTGAAATTACACCAACTACTTATTCTGTTGTGAAATACAGTTATCTTGCCTTGGCATTTAGGCATCTTTCTTGGTGAAGACAAGATAGTACACTAAAGCAGTGTGTCTTTTCTGTCTGTAAGACATACATAGTAAGTTCATTCATGGGATTCTGCTTTTCACTTTGGGTGCAGCACATCAGGTCATTCACTCCCACATGGGACCCTGAAGATTTATGGTTGTAATACTGTTTGTCTGGTGACATCATCGATCCTGGCACTGGCCAGACAGTTAACAGCCACCTTGTTTATGTCCATTCTAGTGATTGTGGATTATGGGTGCCCAACTTGAGTCACCTATGACTAAAACATTCTTCTGTGCAGAATCCGACTTAGTGGTCCTTATGGGCTTGGGTCAGCTTTCCTAGTGACTCTTGCATGAGCTCTGTGGATTTGCAGTATGTATAAGTGGGCAGGGCATAGACATTGCCTTGTATGAAGGAGGCTTTTGTAATTTTTCTTTACAACCTCAGCATAAGTTATCAGACTTGCACACAAGTGAAAGCAGACTGTTGAGTCATGTTGCCAGAGGGTGGAGAGTACAGCTCATCACTCTACTGAAGGGTTTGAGGGAAACTATTATAATAGACCCAGAAGTTGGGTGAAGTGTTAAGGGTAAAACTGTGAAGTTAGTTTAGATGGTAACTAGTCTAACAGTGCTTATTGAAAAAACAGAACTAAGACTGCCAAGAATGATGACTAAAAAGTTTTTTTTTTTTTTTTTATCTTTTGGCTACTACCTCAGTACTAGTGCTGGTCTGATTGTAGCTGCTTGTTACAAGGAATCAATGACCTTTTGCTCCTTCTCTCACCAGAGCAAAGCTGCAGCACTAATCCCAAACTGGTTCCCAGTTGTTGCTGGAGTCAGTACACCTGTTATTGTATTCTCTTTTTAGTTGCCCTGGATTGCATTTCCATCAGCTTGGCACTAAGGTCCAAAATAAAATATTTGCAACTTTGAGTCAGGGAGATTTTTCTCCATTCAAAGTATTGTTCTTCTGTTCAAGTTCTTGACTAGTCTTGTTCACAGAGGACTTAGAACCATCAGCCAGCCTTGAGAAAGGGGGAGAATTTGTCATACCATAGTATAACTCAAGCTGTTCTGGTCAGATGTCGTGCAGCTGGGTTGAAATATGTGTTAAATGAAGAGAAAAAGAACCGTGTTGTGCCGTTTTACTTGCTTGTCTCAAAAACCTTTGTAATTAACATCCCTATGTCAACAAGCTATGTTTTAATTAAACTGTGTAACAATAGTATATAAAATAAAACATTTTAGGATTAACAGGTTGTCATTGGGTGATTTCCTTGCATTAATTGTGTAATGTTTTTCCCTGCAACACTCAACCCTTTGCAGTGAAATTGAATTGGTCAACATGCGAAAGTATTCCTGCTGCACGTGCATGTTTGCAGTTTACCTTTGGATATGAATACTTTATACACACTGATTACTGACCAAGATTTATTTGAAATTTCATTAAATTTTAAAGTAACTGTTTTATGTGCAATTTGCAGATTACCAAGTGGCAAAGACAAATTTATATTGCTTGCAGTCTATTAACATTGCTTACCCTATGTATGAAGTAACCATTTAGAGGGCAAAAAAGAATGTATACCTCAAGGATTTTTTTTTTCTTTTTACAAGTACGTATTGATTGACAATGTGGCTATGCATATAGGTATACTTCCTTAACTAGTGGCAGTATTACTAACTTTAGTGGCCACCTTAGTAAATAGAACTTAGCATACATGTAGAGTACTAATTGGGGCCATGCCAGATCAAGACATATTTTCCAGGAGACACCCCCGTTTGACACAAATTGCAAGTACAGTTTTTTAAAGTATGTGAGATTTTCCTTAGGACACCAACATCAGAATAATCTTTTTTTAACTAGTGTCTTCATTAACTTAAAAAAGGTGTTGTAGTCATGACAGAATATCTTCACATTTGCTACATTAGGCACAGTCCACCGAGTAGCCTGTTAACAGCAAACATTGTTAACACTAGTTAAGTAGTATTAGATGCTTAGCTGTTCCTTGACAAAAATAAAACAGCTGAGGTCTGTGATATATATTTGTCTGTTACTAAGGCCAAATTCCAAAAGAGTTGCTCTCAGTTCATATCCGCCCTGATTCTGAAAGACTTGCTCTCAGTATAAGTGACTTGCTTCGATATAAGGCTCATCTGTAAACAGGCTTTTACCAGTGGCCAGAATTCCAAAAGACATACTTTCAATTTAAGTGATGACTTACACTGAGATCAAGTCTTTTGAACTGGGCCCTTAAAATTCAATTTACAATTGGGTACTTTTCCGTTAAACCCCTACCAGTTTGCAGTGCTGTGTTTTGCCGGTATTTCCTCGCCGGTTTGGATTGCCTTCTTTCCTAAAGCACTGACAAAGATGATATAGCAAGGAATTGGATGCCGTTCCATAACAGTAAGTAAGGTGAATCAGTTTAAAAAGGCAAATCACTGAGGATTGAAATCATGCAGAAATGCATGCTGACTCAACCCCACTATTCTAGCAACTTTCTAAGTTTATAACAGAAATATTTTAAATCTGCCCCTACTTTTGTGGCTTTTGTCTTCTCGTCATTTTCGGCTTTGTTCAGATTTCTTGCTGTGAGAGGTTGGATTGTATGGTCCAAATCAAATGCCACTTTCGAAAAAGAAGAGGTGCCAATCCAAGTAACGAGTCTCCAATTTCTTGCTATATCATCTTTGTCAGTGCTGTTGGAAAGAAGGCAATCTGAAGTGGTGAGGGAAAACAGGCAAAACACAGCACCATGGTTTCTTCTTTTGAAGAGTGTAAACCTTGCCTGTAGATGATTGTCACTGTCGAACTGACACCCCAACCCCATGCCATGTGATGAGTGGATAAAGTCTTAAACTCAGAAATCTGTTTGTCATTACTTACGGATTTCAATCCTCAGTGATATGCCCAAAAACCACAAACTTAACGACAAATGGATCAGAACCATGAGGTAAAACATGGGCATCTGGCGGAAATCTGGACAGCTGATAACTATTGGGTTAACCTTACTCTTGTTTGTGTTACACACATTGGGTAGTGCCGAACCCACGCATAAACAAATGCAGTACAGTAAACAATGACAGACAGTTGCTCAGAAGTCAAACCTCATATGACAGCAGGTCACAATCTGCGACCATTACACATCATAGAAACAATGGTGGAAAATCATAGGTTTGGGTCTGAAAGAGAAGTGGTTTCTTATTTTGACGAGTGTGAACTTCCCCATAATTGCCTGTTCTGACCTCATGAAGTCATCATTGACTGCAGCAATAATTTAAAGTGCAGAAATGTTAACAACCTGAACAAGTAAAAGGTAAAAAAGCAGCTAGAAGAGGGAACAGGTCAGTTGAAACAACAAAATAACCATGGTTCTTGGGAATAAGGCGAGACACGTGGTAGGGGTTAAACGGAAAAGTACCTACAACTGTTTCAGCTACATCACAGTTGACCTTTACTATATTGTTTTTATAATGCACCCCTTGGTTTTGTTAAAGTACACATTAAACACTGCTCTTAATCTGATTTGCTGTTTGAATCCCAGCAAATTTAAATATTATCTCTTACCTGTGCATTTAATTATATTGTGCAATAATCCAAAAAAATGTGCAACAAACCAGCACCAGGAGATTCGAATTCCGTTTTAAAATTTATTGCACAAATATACACCATAAACGAAAGAACGAGGACAAAAATAATTAAAAGCATAAACGCATTCGCTATCGTACCATGCATTTTCGTCTTATTCCATAGACTTCATCAGATGACCAGTGAATAATCGTGATACCAATATATATTAAACTAATTAATTAAGCTACCAATAAAATACTCAGTTTACTATTTGAAACCACCAATAAAACATCAAGCGTAGTAATAGTGTGTTACTGCTTTCATTTTCTGGTTCCCTTTAAAGTAATTAATTAAAATATTCATTACATCTTAAAACCACATAAATAAATTTTTTTAAAAAAGAACCAATCAAAGTATCTCATTTAGAATCAAATATCAAAATATTCTTTTAAAAAATTATAGTCATATATAAATATAAATATGCTTAAATACAATGACATTTCTCTATTAGTAATGTATATTATATAAATAGAGGATTTGGTGCCCTCTAGTGGTTCTTTTTACAAATACATCAGTTTTTAACTCAGTTTGGCAGATCTTAATTTCAGTAAAGGAAGTATAGATATATAATGGTTTAGACCTGGAGGTTTATTTGCTTCGAAGGTCACTTGCCACCATAACTCTCTGAATTTAATTTTTTCTTCCCAGGGGCCACCTCTAATGTTATTTTTAATTTGCTCTAAAACCATGAATAAAAATTTAGATTTTCCACATACTTTTGAATGCTTATATAGGGCATTAGTATCTTTCCCCACAGTTATATCATAGGTATGCTCGTACATTCTCCTTTTTAACATTCTTTCAGTTTTTCCCACATAAAATGATTTACAGAATTCACAAATAGCCAAATATACAACACCCCTTGATTCACAATTAAAATGTTCTGAACTATATATCCACCTATCTCTACTTACCAAGAAATATTTGTCTATATTCATAATGTAGGTACATTGTGTACAATGTCCACATTTATATGTGCCTACTTCTTTCTATCGGGATTCACTTTATTTTTATTTTCTAATATGGTTCTGATACTTTGGGAGTTCTTATATATTATTTTGTGTGGAATTTTAGACACATTCTCCAAATCAGTTAAAGCGACAAATCTCTCCCATTCTTTTATGAATGTGTCCTTAATGTTATTATTTAAAACATTATAGTCTGAAACAAGTACCTGTTGGTAGTCCTCTCCATTAGTCCTTTTGTTAGTGTTGACCTCCTCATTTTGTTCTATACATTTTTGTATAGGCTTAAATCTAGTATCTCTTCCATTTTTTACTTCTCAAATATTTTTTATAAAATTCAAGGGGTAGCCTCTTTCCAAAAACATTCTTTCTAATAGTTCACATTCTACTATAAAATAATTTTCCAAGCTAGTCATCCGGCTCCCTCTTACAAATTGTCCTTTGACAGTGTTTTTCTTACAATGTATTGGATGTGCACTATTGTAATGTAAGAAGGAATTACAATAGGTAGGCTTCCTAAATATTTTAGTTGCAAATTTATTCTCCATTTTATATACTCCTATGTCTAGGTATTGCAAACAGGAGTCAGATATATTATATGTAAATTTTAAAAATTGAGTTGTGTTACCCATGTAGGACATAAATTCAATAAATCTCTCCTTCCCTGCTATCCAAAAAAATGACTGTATCGTCCAGGAACCTCCGATATAGTTTCAAACAACCTTTAAATTCAGAATCTAGAATGTATTTCTCTTCCCATTTAGCCAGCACTAGGTTGGCGTAAGTTGGAGCACAAGCTGCCCCCATAGCAACACCCTGAATTTGTTGATAAAATTCTCCATTAAAGTATAAAAAAATTATTCTTCAGTATTATATCCATTAGACACATATTAGTTAATTTTTCATTCTGCATTAAATGTTGATCTTCATAAACAATTTCTTCAAACATTTCAATACCTTCCTTATAGGGTATGGAAGAAAATAAGTCTATAATATCTAGTTATAAAAAGCAAATTGTCCTGATATAAGTCATTAGTAATTTCCTTAAGGAGGTCCCATGAATCCCTTAGGATGGATTCCCTTGCTAACCATAGATTTTTCAATTTTGTATCAACATATTTAGCAAGGGGGTATGTTTTACTACCATCAGCAGATACAATTGGCCTTGATGGGGGCTTTGTTGGACTTTTATGTATCTTGGGTATACCAAATATTGTAGGTATTTTAGGTTTATCTACTTTTAAATATCTGAAGGTGTTATAATCTATTAATTCTTCTTGTAACATATCTGTTAAACCTGTATCTATTCTATTATAAGCTATGCTAACTTCATTTTTAGAAACACTAGAATACCTACTTTCATCATACAGTATCATATTCATCTTACTCTCATAACTAATATTATCCATAATCACCACCCCTCCTCCTTTATCTGGTTTCATTACCCTAATATCAGGGTTTCTTTTTATTTCATACAGCAATTCTTTCTCTTTATTACTCAAATTAACCTTGAACTTAATATTCTTTTGTTTTTTTCTAATTCCATTTTCCATAATTTTTTCCAAGTTTTTTAATTGAGGATGTAGAGGTGGGTTATAGGTAGTTTTACACCTTAAATCTGTATTTTTATTATTCACTTTCTCAATAGGTCCCATAATACTCAGGTTGACTTTTCTCAAAAACAACTTTATGTCTAATAAGGTTTGAGTGATATCACCTTTTTTGTATGGGATGAATTTAAGCCCCTTAGAGAACAACAAGAAGTGCTCTTTTTCTATCCCTAAATTACTAAAATTGTAGATGGAAAAATTGTTATATGTACTTTTAATACCATTTACTCTAATTAGTCTATCATCTGCAGAATCGGGGTGGGGGTCTATTAAAATCTCCCCCTCCCACTTTGCCCCCCCTCCACTGAAAATTTGGCTGTGGGCCATGTTTGTTCATCAGCCTTTCTGACCTCTGAAGGGGTGGGAACTCTTGTTCATAGTCATAATTATTTTCCTCCTGAAATTCCATATCCTCTCCCTCATTATTACAGGGGGAGGTTGGCAGGTTAGGCCTACCTTCATTATTATATTTAAAATATTTATGTGGTGGTTTCGGATAACTAGTATTGGTACCATATTCCTTTATGTCTCTTTCCAATTTCTTTGTGTTCCTAAAAAACAAATTATCACTTTTATGGTCAATATCTTTCCTAATGTTTGGATATTTCTCTTTTTCTTCACGGATAGTGAACTTCAAATAATTTTTAATACACTGGTCCAGCTCGTCTATATCTTCCTGCAATTTCTCTTGACACCTGATGTTTTCCTTAATAATTAACCTTAATACATCTAAACCACAATTATTAAATAATTCAATGAGTTCCTTGTGAAAAATGGAACCCATTGTTACATTATTAGGGAATTTATAGACCCGAAGACCTTTCGGGACTATTTCCCTGGAAATGCATTCCTTCAAGTATTCATTTTCGATGTCTAAGGTTCTATATTTAAACGTTAACTTAGCTAGATTGTCTAGCTTAATCCAATAAGAGTCACCAGAAGCATTTTGCTTATTAATGTTATAATCCATTTTAAACTGATATTTTGTCCGTAGCCAATCCTTAGTCTCTGTAAAAGTTTTAAATGTACCTGTAGCCTTAGCCATATCCAGCGCTGTTGTTTGACCCGATGGTGGTTTCGGGTCCTTGTTAGAACATTCCCCTTTATCCAGTACTCTAAATATGTTAGGGGTAGCTGCAGCATTAAAAGTTTCCCCATGAATTTCTTCTTGGTCGCCGACGTTATTTGAAACGCCAATAAGCTCACTTGAACACGGGTTAGCTGCTCCTCTTTTTTCTCTTAACCCTTCGGTTCATAGTGTACTTGTTTTAGAGTATAATGTTTTAAATAATAACATTAAGGACACATTCATAAAAGAATGGGAGTGATTTGTCGCTTTACTGATTTGGAGAATGTGTCTAAAATTCCACACAAAATAATATACAAGAACTCCCAAAGTATCAGAACCATATTAGAAAATAAAAATAAAGTGAATCCCAGTAGAAAGAAAGTAGGCACATATAAATGTGGACATTGTACACAATGTACCTACATTATGAATATAGACAAATATTTCTTGGGAAGTAGAGATAGGTGGATATATAGTTCAGACCATTTTAATTATGAATCAAGGGGTGTTGTATATTTGGCTATTTGTGAATTCTGTAAATCATTTTATGTGGGAAAAACTGAAATAATGTTAAAAAGGAGAATTTACGAGCATACCTATGATATAACTGTGGGGAAAGATACTAATGCCCTATATAAGCATTCAAAAGTATGTGGAAAATCTAAATTTTTATTCATGGTTTTAGAGCAAATTAAAAATAACATTAGAGGTGGCCCCTGGGAAGAAAAAATTGAATTCAGAGAGTTATGGTGGCAAGTGACCTTGGAAGCAAGTAAACCTCCAGATCTAAACGATTATCTATACTTCCTTTACTGAAATTAAGATCTGCCAAACTCCGAGTTAAAAACTGATGTATTTATAAAAAGGAACCACTAGAGGGAACCAAATCCTCTATTTATATAATCTACATTACTAATAGAGAAAAGTCATTGTATTTAAGCATATTTTGTTTGTTTGTATCTTTCGGCTTTTCCCGGTCAGGGGTCACCACAACGGAACTCCGGTCCGCTAATTATTGGTAGTGGATTTTTACGTACCGGGTTACCAGCCCTGACGCACAACCTTCAACGAAGGCACGCCCCATTCACGTATGCCTCCACACAGAAGACGCTCTAGCTGAGAACGGGACAACGTCTTGCTATGAGGCGACAATGCTACCACAGCACCACCACCGCAGTTTTAAGCATATTTATATATTTATATATGACTAATTTTTTAAAGAATATTTTGATATTTGATTCTTAATGAGATACTTTGATTGGTTCTTTTTTAAAAAAAAATTATTTATTTATGTGGTTTTAAGATTATATTTATATATTTATATATGACTATAATTTTTTTAAAGAATATTTTGATATTTGATTCTAAATGAGATACTTTGATTGGTTCTTTAAAATAATTTATTTATGTGGTTTTAAGATGTAATGAATATTTTAATTAATTACTTTAAAGGGAACCAGAAAATGAAAGCAGTAACACACTATTACTACGCTTGATGTTTTATTGGTGGTTTCAAATAGTAAACTGAGTATTTTATTGGTAGCTTAATTAATTAGTTTAATATATATTGGTATCACGATTATTCACTGGTCATCTGATGAAGTCTATGGAATAAGACGAAAACTCATGGTACGATAGTGAATGCGTTTATGCTTTTAATTATTTTTGTCCTCGTTCGTCCGGTTATGGTGTATATTTGGGCAATAAATTTTAAAACGGAATTCAAATCTACTGGTGCTGGCTTGTTGCACATTTCTTTGGATTATTGGTTATTTTGTGCTTTTCTACATTTTTCCTGGTTTTGTATTGTGCAATACCCATTTGTTTTCTGCATGAACATTCTTCTTGTTTTATCCACTGTATTAACTTTCACATAGTATAGAACTCTGAGTGGTGAAACACAAGCTAGCATCACATAAATCAAAGCCTATATTATGTTGACACTATTATATTTATGTGTGTGTATGTATGCATATATATATATATATATATATATATATATATATATGTGTGTGTGTGTATATATATATATATATATATATATATGTGTGTGTGTGTGTGTGTGTGTATATATACACATATGTAATATATATGTATAATATTTATATATATATATATATATATATATATATGTGTGTGTGTATGGATATAGGTTCATAGGTAGGTACTAGGCTATCTGCCCGCAGGCATTTATAAGCTTAGCCGGAATGTGTTGGCTTCTCTGTCCCCTTAGATTAGTTCCCTGTGCCTCTATCCAGCAGAGCCATTGAAGTGATCCCTGGGGTAAACTTTCTGTTTCCCTTCCACTCGTCAAGGTTTCTCTTGAAGAGGGTTAGCAAGGAGCTCTGCCTAATGTAGATTGGAATCTTGTTCCAGAGCATGGGAAGTCTCTGGCACAGGAATCTATCCCTCCAGTACGTCCTATTTATTGTTGTGGTGAGGTTTAGATCCCTGGAGCGTGTGGCTCGAGGGGATATGGTTTTCTTTAGGTGGAGCATGTCCATCAATTCTGGGTTGGCTGGTATGTCAGGCAGAAATCACCTATGAGTAGACAGTATGCAACCGAGTACAGCTGGAGTTTAAGTTGAGCTGCATAGGGCATCTGCTTGAGGCCAGTGATCCTCTTCCTGAGGTACTTCTGTGGTCTTTCCAGTTGTTGCAGGTGTCTTGTAAGGTACATCCCAAATGGGGCATTGTACTCTGTGATGGGTCTGATGAGTGATGCATAGAGGGGCCCAATGACCTCTTTCGATCTGGATGCAAACCCTTTTGTGATTTGGTGGGCCATGTAGAAGGATTTTCTAACCACTTTGGCAATGTGATTATCAAAGGAGAGGTTACTATCTGCTTGGGTCCCCAGATCCCTTATTACGTCTTCTGTATTTAGGGGGCTACCATCTATGTGGTAGTTTTTGGGTACTTTTTTCCCCAAAGGGGATGACTATGCACATTTTGGCATTTAGCTTGAGGCCATGGTTTTGACACCAGGTGTCTGTCTCAGTGAGACCCTTTTGGAGGATGTCTGTGTCAGCCGAAGAGTCAATTATAGCCCCTAGTTTGCAGTCGTCTACAAACTAGGTCAGCCATTGTCCTCCTGTGCTTGCCTGTACCTCTGAGAAGTATATGCCGAACAGAAGGGGTCCTAGGACTGAGCCATGGGGAATGCCACTTGTAACCGGTTTCGAGTCGGACCTAGTTCGCGCAACTCTTACCATGTGGGTTCTGTCCATGAGCCAGTTGGCAACCCATCTAGTGACGAAGGGGCGTATGTTCAGGCTGGTGAGCTTGTCTATAATACCTGAGTGGAGAATGGTGTCGAAGGCCTTTGCGAGGTCTAGGCAGGCTGTGTGGACCACCTTTCCCTCATCTATAGCCTTGGTAAGTGTCTCAAGGAAGTCCATCAGGTTTAGGAGGCATGATCTGCCCTTAACAAAGCTGAGCTGGGTAGGGTCCAGTGTTTGGAGGTTCCCAATGTCTCTGTTAATGACATCCATGATGATGCACTCCATAGCTTTGCAGACCAAGCTAGTCAGGATTAAAGGGCGATAGTTCCTGGGGTCTGCTCTGGCTCCACTTTTGTGGAGCAGAATAACCGTTGCTGTGCGCCACTCTGTGGGCACGTAGCCTGTGGAGAGGCTGAGTTTAAACAGTGTGTTTAAGTGAGGGGTTAGTTCATCTTTGAGCTCATGTAGGACGCAGCCTGGAACACCGTCCGGTCCCATTGGTGCTGTGTTTTTGGCTTTGGAGAGGGCTGTTTTAACCTGAGTGCCTGTGATTTCAGGGGCACTACATTCTTCTGGTGTAGTTATGGGCCCTTTTGGGGGTGAGAGGGGGGTGAAGTTTGCACTGAACCTGTCTGCCAGGATGTTGGCTATATCAGTCGGTTCAGTGTGTTTTGTGCCATTCTGCACTAACTCCAAGCGGATCTGAGAACTGCCACTTAGATTCTTGACATAGCTAAAGAATGCCTTGTGGTTATCTTTGGAATCCATGGCAATTTTTCTTTCGAAAGCCTTGGATGATTATATGAGGGAACGTAGTTTCTTGCTGAAACTGATCAGGGACGTCTTCCCTTCTTGGGATTTTACCCTCTTCTGTACTAGTTTCCTCCTTCTATTGTATAGCTTGTTTATGGCAGGGGTCCACCAGACTGGTTTCCTTTTCTTGGAGGAGTGAGTCTTGGTTTTGTTTGGGATAGCACAATCCATGCATTCTTGTAGGTACCCATATAGTGCATTAGTAAAGGATTTTGCAGCTTGGACAGCGTTATCCTTTAGCATGGGGGCTTTGAAACTTCCCACCTTGGTCTTAAGTAATGTGAAGTTTGCTTTTGAAAAGTTTTTCACGGTGGTTTCTTTGACCGGCGGTGGTGGTGGAGGAATGTGGATATGCAGAGTGATTAGTTTATGGTCCGATCTAACCAGTGAGGGATTGACCTCTGGTGTGTAACACCGGTCGCCCATGTTGGTGATAACCAGGTCCAATATGTTGTCACCTCTGGTGGGGGTGTTGACCAGTTGATCCAGGGCATTTGAGTTTATAAATTCTAGGAAATGTTGGGCAAGAGAGTTTGTACTTGAGTAGTCCTCCCAGTTAATGTTTGGGTAATTGAAATTACCAAATATCAGGGTGTTTGGTAGGACCTTTATGTTTCCCGTTGTTTCCAGGAATGTGGAGTGGGGGTCCTGGGACATGGTGGGTGATCTGTAGCAGGCTGTAATTTGAATAGCAGTTTTGCCCGTTGTTAGTTGCATGTGGATGATCTCTGAAGAATCGTGCTGTGCCACTAACCTGGAGGTGTGGGTATCCTTGATGAATATGGATACTCCCCCGCCTTTTGTATTTCAGTCTGGGTTTTGTGGCCGAAATGTATGATATGAGTTGTAGCCTGGAAGTGCTGGGGTGCTCTCTGGAGCCTTAAACCAGGTTTCTGTTACTGCACATATATTGATTTTCTCCATACTGAGGAGTGCCTCGAGTGCTTGCATTTTTGAGGTTTAGACTTCTGGCATTGGGTAGCATTACCCTCAGTTTTTTTGTTACTTGTGCTCTTTATGGCGGTGGGTTTGTCTTTTGAGCCTTGCCTAAAAAAGGCAATATGGGGGTGGCAAGAGCCTTGGCCAGTATTCGAAAGCCTAAGGGTGACAGGTGCAAGCCGTCTCTAGCGAAGCAGATTGGCTTGTTGAGCATGTCATCCCAGGCTGACAGACACTGGGTCTTGGTTTTGTTTGGGATAGCACGATCCATGCATTCTTGTAGGTGCCCATAGAGTGCATTAGTAAAGGATTTTGCAGCTTGGACAGCGTTATCCTTTAGCATGGGGGCTTTGAAACTTCCTACCTCGGTCTTAAGTAATGTGAAGTTTGCTTTTGAAAAGTTTTTCACGGTGGTTTCTTTGACCTTTGGTGGTTTTCTTTGGTATGTACCTCACAAGACATCTACAACAACTGGAAAGACCACAGAAATACCTCACAAAGAGGATTACTGGCCTCAAACAGATGCCCTATGCAGACCATCTCAAAAAACTACAGCTTTACTCCATCGCATATCGCCTACTCAGGGGCGATCTCTGCCTAACATACAAAGCTATGTCAAACCCAGAGTTGTTGGACATGCTCCACTTAAAAAATCCCAATCCCTCCGAGCTACACACTCTAGGGACGTAAACCTTGTCACCACAATAAACAGAACATGCTGGAGGGATAGATTCCTGTCCCAGAGACTTCCCATACTCTGAAACAGACTACCTATTTATGTCAAACAGAGCTCCTCATTAGCACTTTTCAAGAAAAATCTTGATGATTGGATGGGAAATGGGAAATTCACCCCGGGGATCACTCCTGTGGCTCTGCTTGACAGGGGCACAGGAAAATAATTTTCTTCGGTGGCGAAAGCCAGGGTACATTTTTTTGGCTAAGCTTGTATGGGCCCTAGGGCCGATAGCCTAGTACCTACCTATGAATCTATGGATCCCCTTTGAATGACACCAGAAGCTTAGCCAATTGTTGAAATATCATTTTTTTCTCTATACCGTGGTATCATTCTTGGTGAGGGCATGATGCTACTCAGGGTCAGGGTCATACCGGCCTGGGCTACATGATCAGAGAGCTCCTCCATGTCTCTCTTCATGTAGTCCAGGGTGGTACGGCTCAGGTCATTCACACCAACATGGACATTGATAGAGTCATATTTGTACTTGTTCTGGAGTGACCTGAGTGCTTGTGTTATATGGTGGATCCTGGCACCTGACAGGTAGCTAACAGTAACCTTCTCCTTGTTCAGCCTAGTGAGTGGGATGTCATTGTGCCTGACTGTAGAGTCACCTATTACTAGTGTGTTGGGTATGTTATTTTGCCTTAAAGGCTGTGATTGCGTGGCACACTGGTTTTGTGAAGTATGTGTTTCATGGTTTGTGTTGCGGGGTGGAGGTTGCTTGGATGTCTGCTTTGGAGGTCCCTGTTGCTTTTGCAGATTTTTATTTGGAGCCTCCGAGTATGTTTTCGTGTATTTGTGTGTTTTTTGCCGGAGCTGCTTTCATAGGTCTATGTGAGACTGGTGGTGTGATACAAGTAATTCCCTTCTCCTCTAGACTGCCTGGTCTAGTCTTGGGTTGAGAGAGCTTAGCCTCCAGTTTGGCTGTATAATTGCATCTCTCGCATGTATTAGTGTTTGGTGGAAGGAGCAGAGGGTTGTCTGTGTACATGAGGCAATTGTAACATTGCCTCAAAATGCCCAGATTCACCAGTTGGACCGGAGAGTACACCTGAAACTGCCCTTTGGACATGCCTGAATAGGTACAGTGAACTGTTTTACTGATTGGCTGGTAAGGTCGAATAGAGAGCCTTGTCCTTCTCCACAGTATAGAGGGGTCTAGTGCTAAGGTTTATTAGTGCTTGCTATGCGTTTTGAGCAAGTGCTGGGATAAGAAGTGAATAGTTTGAGTGCTTAAGTTGAAAGTTTGTCTAGTTCCAAGGGAAAAATTGAAGAGTAGATTTTGTGGAGCCCGGGAATAGTTATACCCTAGCTAACCGGCGCTGCCCGCAAAGGTGGGTTTTGTAGCAGGGAAATGAAAGAGATAGAAATTAGCCCAAAATGGCCAATAAACTGCTAATTTTTGGGCTGAAACCACTCCTCCAGGGACAGATAGGCTGCTCAAAGCTCCCTGTCTCACAGTGAACAGAGATATATTTTTTTCCAAATAGTTTACAGTGAAAAAAAGTTTAAAATGTCCAGTTTGTCCATTACTCACTCATTTCCATTGTTTGAAACACATAACTCTTAGTCAATTAGCAGGTTTCTTTTTTCAAGATGGGAGATGTATGAGCGTATATTGTCCCAGATGGTTTTATTCATTCTTATGCCACCTGCTCAAGGAGATGTCATGCCTATCCAACAATTCTGTCTCTCATGACTGTAAAATGTTATTCTGATGACCCTCAAATATACAAGGTATACTTTAAAAAATGCTAGTGCTGTCATTTTAATGCATTTATAAAACTTCTGATACAGTATTTCCCATACATGGATCAAATAGTCTGCCTTAGCTGTTTCTTGTTAGTGTATAACACTTGTTTTGGTGAGCTGTGACATCCTCAAAAGCCCACAAAACTCTTTGATGAGAATCTCAGGAGTGCTGTCTGTAAATTTGAGTGCAAGTGATGTGCGCTGTATCTTTAAAAAGCGTGTCACATATAAACTCCAAGACACATGCACTTCATGGGGCCATTTTGTAAGAGCAATCATAATGTGATAGCATGCTTGCATGCAATTGTTAGTTTGTATATAAATTAAAGTCAGTAACCTTAAGTAATTATGTGTTTGTATAAAATAAAGCTGCTTGAGCAGAACCCATAAAGACTCTTCTATTGTATCCAGAATGGGAGAGCGACATGGTGTCAGAATCGGGATGGAAGAGAATAACATCTGGAGCCATGAGGTGCAGAGATGACAGTGAAGATCAAACTGAGAGAAAAGCGCATAAACAGAGCCAGAAAAGAAACAAAGTTAATGAGAAGTAACACAAATTGTTTACTTGATGGAAAAGACAAAAAGGGGCATTACAAGGGCACAAAGCACACTGTTAAGCCAGTGGAAGGCACGAAAAATTTAACTAAAAGAAGGTGTTTGCAATAAACTTATTTGATGAAGCGATTAACAGTAAAGAAAAAACGAGCATGTATAAAGCAAAATGAGTGTGTTTCAAGCAAAACTGGGCTTGAAACACACTCACACAAAAAGGGGCATTACAAGGGCACAAAGTGCACTATTAAGCAAGCTGAAGGCATGAAAAGTTTAACTAAAAGGAGGTTTTTAAAATAAACGTATTTGATGAAGCGATTAACAGTAAAGAAAAAAAGAGCATGTATAAAGCAAAACAAGTGTCTTTCAAGCAAAACTGGGCATGCTTAAATTAAAACAAGCACAAGAAAAGTGCATTGGGCATGAAAAGGGCTTAAATGAGCAAAATGAATATAATAAGGGCAAAAAGGGCACATTAAGCAGAAATAAAGCAAAGCAAAAGCATGTGTTTAGGCAAAGTGCTATGTTTTGGCATAACTACGACCTCATATTGTATCATGGGCATAACTAAAGTAATTTAAAGTATCTCAACGTATGTAAACATGCTTACAGTGTGTGCTTATTACTCTGCATGTATTTGAAAAGTTTACTGTGTGTACTGTGTGCAAAGTGCTACTATTTCGTGAAATACAGTCAAAGTATAGCCATTTTGAAAAGTTTCTTGTGCTATGTGTGTCTGTTTGTAAACTGACGCCATTACAGAGTGTTTCTTGCACTGTAGATAATTGCTTAGCAAGTTACCGCCAGTTGGGGGACATTTCAGTGTGCTGTATGCAGTTATTCACAAAATGCAGTTACTTCGAAAAGTTATTGAGTTTAAAGGAGAACTGCACCCACAGACTCAAAAAACATGTTTATTTCATCATGGTTTGGTGTTTCCTACATTTTAAAACCACTCTGAGACTATTTACAGGGTTTTAAATATTTTTATACATAATTTCTGAGTCTGACCACATGAGATCTGGCATCTTGAAGTAATTCTGATTGTTTAGTCTGCCTCTAAATATCCCAAAATTCAGTGCTCGTCTGTAAAAAGTTACATCATGTAGGCTTCTTTTTTCCTAAAACTGCTGTCACTGCATTGATTTTAAATGAGTACACTGCTGTGTTTCAGTCAATTAGTTTTAAGTATCATTTCATGCCATTCAATGACTACTTAAAACACAAACAGTGCAAATGCCACATTACAGACTTTCAAAGTGCTTTTTACTGCTGCTTCTTTTTAGAATGGCTAAATGCATTTTTTTTTTTGTGAAGACTGAATTGTTCTACTTTGTGCTCTCCCATCCTCCATCACACCTAACTTCCCTAGCTGTCAAAGTGCTAACGGTAGTTGGAGCAGTTACCAGCTGTGATTGACAATTCACAGCAGGAGATGACTCATGTACTGTTTCCGTGTTCTAGCTTGTATAGCCTTTACTTTCTTTATGGGTAGGGGAAGGACCAGGGAGCTGTTACATCACAGCATGAGTGGATTTTTAGGACAGTCATGATAATGTCAGTTTGGGGAGGCAACTGGTCAGAAAACTACCTACATTCAGTGGCCTTGATGACATAAATGAACTGGAGACTGCAGCAGGGGCGGGATAAAAGGTTTTTGAAAGTGAAACCACCACAGTACAATAAGGTACAGTACTAGTGGAGAGAAACAGTCAATTTAAAATATTTTAAATGCTATATTCTTGTTTATTCTTAGCAGGGACAATAAATAGGGAGAAAAATGACAGAGAAATTGAGCATTTAATAATATAATTCAGTTATTGTTCTTTAAGGCAATAGATGTCTGATTTATTCACATTGTGCAGTTATTTGATGTTTCTTAACATTGATAAGAGGTGATTTCTTGTAAAAGACTGCATTACAAGAGGATTACAATGCCCGAGAGTTACTCAGTCAGATCATAAAGTTTGAGATGTTTCTTAAAATGATGATAAATGACTTTGGCAGAATGATGATAAATGACTATAGCATTTAGCCTTTCAAACGATATTACAAGAGTATTAAGTGCCCGAGAAGTTTATTTCTCAAAGTCCTGTTATTCAGTGGTACTACGAGTTGGTCTCTTAGCATTATTTCGAAAAGCCCAGAAGTATAAATTCAGAAGCACAAAGCCATTGGACAAAGTTACAAATACTGGCATATGTGTATATGTTTGTGCTAATTTGCAAAACCCTTCACTGGTATGTGTTAATATGGCGGACGGTTTTTAAAAGCCCCTACCACTTGTATTTGATCAGAATATTGCAGAAAATTGGAGAATATTTGAGCAAGCGTACGATATTTTTATGCAAGCAGCTTATGCAGCTAGAGATGCATGCACCAGGGTATTCATTTTGCTAAACCTAGTGGGTCAGAGGCCATGGAAAGAGAGATCTGCTTTCTTTTGCTAAAGAAGTTCATCATTTAAGTGAGTTTCCAAGTTCTAATTTTTCAGAAGCAGCAAGAAGAGTTTGATAGTTATGCAGGATAAAGTTAAAGCTCAGCTGGATAAAATGGTGCAGCAAGGTGTGATTTGTCTAGTCACAGAACCAACTGAATGGGTATCATCCATGGTAGCCGCTCACAAAAAAGGCTGAGATGAAATCAGAATATGTATTGGCCCAAGAAATCTGAACAAAGCATTGAAGAGACTGTATCATTCGATGCACACAGTCAAAGACGTTGCAGCTCTAATACTGAATGACACTGATGTCCTTCAAGGATACATGTGCAGTCATAACAAATGGGTTGTCCTGCCTCAGGCAGCCCTTCGGTCGGCCGGATTCCAAAGTCTGGGTCTGGCCTCGGCTGATGTCGCACTTCACCCGACGTCATAGCTGCTGGGGTATAAAGGCATCAGCCGACGCCATTTTCCTCAGTCTTTCTTGCCGCGCGGTGCCCGAAGCAGAAGCTGTTCGCAAGTGCCGGTCGGTCAGATCCAGAGATTTCAACATACCGAAGACTTCTAAAAAGCTAAGTACCCCGTTGGGGACTCTTTCTTGCCTCAGCCGATGTCAGACAAAGTAAATAATTGTTTAACTTGTGGGAAACAAATACCTCATAAGGATTTCCACTCTTACTGCCTTCCTTGCTTAGGCCCAGACCACGATGTATCAGCTTGTTTAGCCTGTGCTTCCTTCAACCGGCGGACTCTTAGACGTCGGTCGGAGTTTGCAGAAGAGTTTTTTGGCTCCACTTTTGCATATAAAATGCCGTCGGAGACTCCGACTACACATTTAGCTGAAAACGCAAAGAAAGGACCGACACTCGGCCCGCTGTTTCGCTGAAACCACGGTTAGGCCTATCATGAGTGTCTCGGTTTCGGCTGAAACCGAGACCTCTGTTCTCCCTTCGGCCGAAAGCATGCCTCCGATAACCGAGGCCACACAGGCCATGGCTGAGTCGGCTACAGAAATTCCTGGTGAAGTAGCAGGCACACAAGAGTTGTCTGACACTATTCCATTGGACATCTCTACTCCTGCACGTGGGGCAGCTAGACACCCTGCTTCTATGTCCATCAAGGCCTTTTCCAGGGCTAAAGCAGCCAAACTTTCCAAGGCCTTACCTTCAAAAGCTCCCTCTCACAGGCCTACCTCAAGTTCCCAGATTCTCAGCCTTGCTGAGGACCTTATTTCTCTGATCAGGGGAACCCATCCTCACCCAGACAGGGCCTCACAACCCCCTCCTGAAAAGAGGCCTAGGACTGAACCCCCTGAACCTCTGTCCTCTGACTACTCATCGGATGGTTCAGATGTATCGGACCATCAGGAAGGCCCGTACTCTCCTTATGAGGATTCTGATGCAGAAGACTCCATTCCTTCTGCCTCACCTCCAGAAGAATTTTCTTTTGGGGAAACCCTACACTCAATGAGGGAACACTTCCAATGGCAGGGACAGGATTTTTCTGATTCTAGGAAAAGGCTAAGGACCTTTTTACACTTACCACAGCATAGGCCTTTAGCCATTCCACCTGTATTATCAGTTGTTGATGATGCATACAATGATGCCAGTACTGCCCCTGATTCTCTTCCCCCGGCCCCTGCAAAGCCTGGCAGATACTACAGGGTCCCGGATTCTCACTACCACTTGTATAAGGCGCATGCTGCAGACCCAGAAACCATTTCTCAGGGCCCTAAAGGTGTTGCAGCTGCCTCTGCCAAAAACCCACTTCCATCTGAAAGAGAATCTAGAGCTTTAGAGAGATGGGGTAAAAAGGTTTATACATCTGCTACTCTTTCTGCCAGGGCTTTAAACTGTCATTTTCACATGATACAGTACCAGGAATTTTTGTTAGATCAGCTGAATAAAAAGCTGGCCTCTCCTGAACCTTTAGACCGTAAGTCCCTTCAGGATTTGGTACACAATTCTCAGCCTTATTCTCAAGAAATTGGCATTGTATTACAGGAGACAAATGGACTTTACAAACAATAGACAAGGGCTACAGGTTTCACTTCCACACTCTACCAAAAAAGAGAGGAATGCCAAACCTTCCACCAAGCCAGAAATCAGAGGCTCTAAAACAAATCATCAGTTTACTAAGGATGAGAGCAATAGAAAAGGTACCATCTATGGAACAAGGCCAAGGATTTTACTCCAGACTATTCCTTGTACCAAGAAAAGAAAATCAATGGAGGCCTATTCTCGATTTGTCCGCACTGAACACATACCTCATTGTTCCAAAATTCAAAATGCTGGCCCTACAGCAACTTCTTCCCATGTTGGGCAAGGAGTCTTGGCTGGTGACTCTAGATCTCAAGGAGGCATACCTGCACGTCCCTATACCAGATTGCAGAAGACACCTCAGATTTCCTGCAGGATCAGAGCATTATCCATTCTCAGCATTGCCCTTTGGCTTATCTACTGCACCCAGAGTATTCACGAAATGCCTGGCATCAGTAATTGCTCATTGCAGGCTTCAGGGAATTCAAATCTACCCATACCTGGACGACTGCCTAATACAAGCGGACAGCAAGACAAAATTAATAAAGGATTTGGCCAATGTCATACAACTGCTGCAAGCCTTGGGATACACAGTCAACATACAAAAGTCAAGACTAGTGCCATCTCAAAGGATAACATTTTTGGGTGCAGAACTGGACACAATAACTCAGATGGCTTTTCTCACAGAGGAAAAACAAAAGCAACTACCAGTCTATTTCATGGCATTAACAAGACAAACTCAGCTTACTGCAAGGAAAGTCCTGCAGGCCCTGGGTTACATGGCATCCTGCATAATATTGATCCCATACGCCAGGCTGCATATGAGGAAGTTACAATGGTACCTAAGGAGTGTATGGTCTCAGCACAGACACAGTCTAGAAGCCTAGATACCAATCATTCCATGTCTGAAAAAAGAATTCCTGTGGTGGGCTCAGGCCTGTCAGATAAACAGAGGATTGCCTTTCCAAAAACCACATCCAAGGCAGACCATCACCACGGATGCCTCAGACCTAGGCTGGGGGGCACACATGGAAGACAAGTGTATCCAAGGCCTATGGTCACAAGACCAGCTGAATCTACACATAAACCTAAAGGAGATGCTGGCAGTGAAACATGCAATCGAGGCATTCAAACCATTCATCCAGCAAGGACACCTGCTGATAAGGACGGACAATACCACAGTCATGTGGTACATCAACAAACAGGGAGGCACACATTCATACCCTCTATGCCGGACGGCAATGGACCTGTGGGACTTGGCCCTAAATCTCAACATCCAACTGCAGGCCAAATCTGAACCAGGAAAAGAGAATTCACTAGCAGACAGCTTAAGCAGGACTACCACGGATGCTCACGAATGGATGCTGCATCCAGATGTTTTCAAAACCATAACAAAGAAATGGGGAATGCCAGAGATAGACCTGTTTGCTTCCCCACACAACCACCAACTGAAGAAATTCTGCTCAAGAGTATACCACCCACTTGCCTGGAGGGTGGACTCCCTTTCTTTCAGCTGGAAGGACCTGACAGTGTATGCCTTTCCACCTCTTCCTTTGATGTACAAAGTTCTACTGAAGATCAGAGAGGAACAGCCAAAGGTAATTCTGATAGCTCCAGACTGGCCAAGGCAACATTGGTACCCGCTACTGAGAAGCATGTCTCGGACGCATTCATGGCATCTACCTCTATGTCCTTAACTTCTAACGCAGAACAACTACAAGATCCTGCATCCAAACTTAAAAACACTGCAGCTAACTGCTTGGAAAATTGCATAAAACAAAACCAACTTGATTTATCTCAGAGGGTTAAGGACATTATCCTGGAGGCTCGCAGACCCTCCACAAGGAAAACATATTCAGCCAAATGGAAAAGATTCCTCATTTGGAGTATAGAAAAGGGAGAAAATGTCACACTAGCAAACCTAGCACACATCCTGGAATACTTAGCAGAATTGTACCACAATGGCCTGTCCTATTCTTCCATTAAGATACATGCATCAGCAATTTCAGCAGAGTACAACATGGATCCTCCTGTCTTCTCTCATCCTCTCCTCAGACAATTTTTGAGAGGGATCAAAAATGTAAAGCCTCCGAGGAAACCACCTTTGCCTGCATGGGATCTCAATTTTGTGCTAGAAAAATTAACACTTCCCCCTTTTGAACCAGCAGCAACAGCAGACTTACAGTTCTTATCTTGGAAAACTGCCTTCCTGCTAGCAATCACTTCAGCAAGAAGGGTATCTGAGTTACAGGCATTAATGGCAGTGCAGCCTTTCCTTATCTTCCATCAGGACAGAGTGTCTCTGAGAACCAATCCTACTTTTATGCCAAAGGTGGTATCCAGGGTATCCTTGAACCAAGCCATACATTTGCCTACATTCTTCCCCAACCCACAGAACAGGGGGGAAAAACTACTGCACACCTTGGATGTACACAGACAACTGCGCTACTATCTGGACAGAACCAAGGCCAGCAGAAAAACTGACCAGCTTCTGGTAGCATATGCAACAGGAGTGCAAGGAAAAGCAATTTCAAAACAGACAATCTCAAAATGGATAGGAAATTGCATTCGATTCTGCTACTCTTTTCATGGAAAGACAACTCCTGAAAATATCAGGCCTCACTCCACAAGAGCTACAGCCACCACTACAGCTTTCCTACGAGGAGTGGCTACCAAAGACATTTTAGAAGCTGCTACTTGGAGCTCCGTGCATACATTTGCCAAGCATTATAATCTTCCTTTATACTCCAGATCCCAAGCAGGTTTTGCAACTGCTGTTTTACAAGGGATCTTAACTACACCATCATTATCTTAGTGCCTCCTCCCCCAGTTTGGCTATGGTATTCTACCCATTTGTTATGACTGCAGATGCATCCTTGAAGGACATAGTACAGTTTTGTACCTACCATAAATGTAGATGTCCGATAGGTATGCATCTGCAGTCAGGATTACCCACCCTCCTTCCCCTCTGTGGTATTCCTAGGGTACTGCTAGCTGGGGGAATCTATTATGGTGTATTTGTTTGTATGTATATATGTATCTATATATTTTGCTTTCTACTGTTTGGAATTATCTGCATTTATCCAAATTTAGCCTTCCTAGAGGGCACCTGGCATCTGGGGCAAGACTCATCTGGGGCAACACTGAGGAAAATGGCGTCGGCTGATGCCTTTATACCCCAGCAGCTATGACGTCGGGTGAAGTGCGACATCAGCCGAGGCCAGACCCAGACTTTGGAATCCGGCCGACCGAAGGGCTGCCTGAGGCAGGACAACCCATTTGTTATGACTGCAGATGCATACCTATCGGACATCTACATTTATGGTAGGTACAAAACTGTACTTTTTCTTTGTCTTGGATACAAAGAGTTCATTTTTGGCAAGTAATGCTTGATCGCAAATCTTCATTTCTAACTACTTTTGGTACTCCTTTTGGCAGATGCAGATTCCTAAGGATGCCATTTGGAATAAATTCTGCAATTCTGCAATGGAGTAAAATTTGTTCGGATTATCCTTGTACCATAATAGTAGATGATTTATTGGTTGGAGGCAGTGGTGAAGCAGAGCATGACAGAAACCTAAAGAAAGTTCAAGATAGAGCATGTGAGGTAAACTTGAAGCTCAGTCCTCTGAAGTATAAATTCAGACTTCCAGAAGTTACCTACATTGGTCATTTGTTCATGAGTACAGGCTTGAGACGAGACCTGACCAAGCAAACCACTATTTTTTAAATGTCAGCACCAGATAATGTACAAGCTCTACAACATTTTCTAGGCATGGTTAACTATTTAGGCAACTTTATACCAGACTTCAGTGGGTTGACAGCACCTTTAAGAGAGCTAACACGCAAAAATTTTGCATGATCATGGTTGGAACAACGCCAGAAGGCATTTGAAGACTTTAAGCAGTAAATTGGCACCCCACCTACATTAAGATACTATGACGTGAACAAACCAGTTACTCTTTCATGTGATGCTTCAAAATACTGTCTTAGTGCAGTTGTACTTCAAGGGCAGATTAGTAGCCTATGCATCTAGAACACTTTCTTAAACTGAGATGCAGTATGCTCAGTTTGAGAAAGATCTCTTGGCAATAGTATTTGCATGTTCAAAGTTTTAAGATTATATTTATGGTCGAGCTATTCAGATTGAAACTGACCACCAACCTCTAGTTACTATTCCAAAGAAGCTTATGGATTCCTCTCCAGCGAGATTACAGAGAATGATGCTCAGATTGCAAAAGTACAATTTCAAAATGGTCTACACAAAAGGAAAATTGCTTTATCTGGCTGATACCTTATCCAGATTGCCCAGAAATACCACAGAACGGCTTGGCGCAGAGAATTTTGACTTTGATGTGATGTCAATGTGTAATTTTTCTACCACTAGACTTGATGAGTTAAGAGATCACACTCAGATTGATCCAATTCTACAGAAGGTCAATCACTACATTAATGTTGGATGGCCGTCAAAGCAATCTAGTGTACACCTGAAGTGCAAACCTACTTTCCTTGCAGAGATGAATTGTTGATGGAAGATGGCATTATTTTCAAAGGTCCTAAAATTATTGTTCCTGCTTCCTTACAACAAGAGTATATCCAGATTTTGCATTGTGGTCACCCGGGATCCACATCCACATCCACTAAGAGAAGAGCCAGAGTTAGTGTTTTGGCCTTCATTACCAAAAGACATTGATAAAGTACTTTCTTCTTGTTCAGTATGCCATAGTACTAGACCGCATTTGCAAAGAGAACTACTTCAGCTAAGTACTGTTCCGGAACTACCTTGATCAAAGGTTGCAACTAATATCTTTGAGTGGAACAATCAACACTATTAGTCTGTCTACAAACCTATATCATAAAACATAAGGCAGGAAACCCTCACCAGACCAAATATAAAACACTTAGAAACATAAAAAACTTCGACCCTGTTATTTTCCTAAACGAACTAAAAGCAGTTGACTGGTTAAAACTAAAAAATCTACCATTAGAAGAGGCCATAGCTCACTTTAACACTAAATTCCTAAGTATCCTTGATTTCCATGCTCTGGCACGTACAATAAAATCTAGATCAAACACAACATCATGGCTCACAAAAGATTCCAAATCAAAATTCAAAACTAGAAACAGAGCCTGGGCCAGCTAGAGCCCCACTTGACCATTTAAAATATTGCCAACTCAGGAATGAAACAAAAAGATCTATTCTACTAGATAAAAAAAGCTTCTACCAAAATATCCTACAAAAACACCAAAACAACCCTCAAAAGTTCTGGGCAGGCTTTAATCATCTTCTTCATCCAGGTCATTCTACCACCCCAACCCCGGCTAACCACACCCATAGTTCCCCACTGAAACAATCCAATCCCTAGAAAATCAACTAACCCCCACAAACTTAAACCCCACATCTAATCTACCCACTAATCATCCCCAGTTTAGCTTCTGACACTATATCCACTAGTTTTATCAAATCACTTATAAAGAAACTAAAACCTACCACCCTCTCTGCGGACCTCCTCCCTGCAGAGTACCTACAAATAGCTGCAGATGCTATTGCATATCTCATATCTAGCCTGATCAACAGAACCTTATCTGAAAGCACCATCTCCTCCCTCTGGAAAATATCCAATGTCATCCCACTCCATAAAGGTGGAAGCTCTATCCAGAACTATCCAACTGTAGACCCATTGCCATTCTTTCCCCACTAGCCAAAATAATGGAGAAATGTGTACACAGGCAACTAATGCAATACCTTACACAGAATAACTTACTATCCAACTCCCAGCATGGATTCAGGCCACACCACAGCACCACCTCAGCCCTCCTTTCCTTTACTAACATCATAAACCAAAACAGGAATGATAATAGGCTATCCTCTGCCCTCTTTCTTGACCTATCAAAAGCCTTTGACATTGTCAACCACGAACCTCATTCTTTCTCTAAAGTCAATTTCCCTCAATATGCATGCAATCCAGTGGTTCCAGTCCTACCTGACTGGTAGACAACAGGCAGTATTATGGCAGGGCAAACTGTCCAACCGGCTACCTCTCACACTTGGTGTCCCTCAAGGCTCCATACTAAGTCCACTACTCTTCTCTATTTTCATCAATAACCTTCACACTGCTATCCCTAAAGCTACCTGCATTCAATATGCAGATGATTCCACTCTGATCTGCTCAGCCACCTCCCCAGCCGAACTGCAAATCTTAACCCAAAATACATTTAACAATGTTGAAAACTGGCTTGCCAACCAATGCCTACTGCTGAACCCCAATAAAACTAAACTTCTGGTCTTCACCCCCACTAGTAGATCCATCACACTCTCATTCTCTGTCACGTCTAACAATGGTACCACTGTCTCCCCAGATACCCATACCAAGCTTTTAGGGGGTATCATAGATGATCTTAAATTTGACCTACAGGTCAGCAAAACCATAAAGACCATCAATAAGAAGCTTGGATCACTGTATACAAACAAGACATTTTTAACCCCACTGGCTAGAACAGCAATCGCCCGGTCACACCTACTCTCTACTCTTATATATGCCTCTCCTGTACTCTCAAACCTCAACAAATCTGAACTGAGTAAGCTCTCCCATAGCTACAGCCATATTGCCAGATTCACTACTGGCTCCACCTATAGAACCCATCACTGCCAGAACCTGAAACAACTAGAGTGGCTAGAACTGTCAGGCTTAATTCAATTCAATCAACTCTTAATAGCGCACAAAATTATATACCACCCTGAGGATACCTCACTTATAAATATTATTAAGCCATATAGCAACTTAAGATCCCTATGATCAGCCAACAAACTACTGGTCCAAACCCACAAAGCTAATAACTCTGCTGGTGAATCCCTGTTTGCCAACTTTGTTGGCAAAACCTGGAATTTGTTGCCAAACTATATAACCCTACAGTCCTCCATAAGTCTCTTCAAAAAGAGCCACAAACAGTATTTCAGAGTGAACTGGCTTTGCCCATGTACCAACCCTGATTAAGTCATAAACTGAAAGCGTATCTGTAAATATCGTAACATTTAATTACTTAACCAAGCTCTGTTTCCAGTCTGATGTCTTTTTGCTTTTAATTGTGTCAGACCATGAGAATTGTGAGTCCCTATTGGGAACATTACTAAACCATTGTACAAAACACCCTGTCTTACATTTTCTAATGTTATCTAACTTGTTGTGTAATCTATGTAATATTGTCTATTGGAGCTTTTCTCCCCGGGCCTCCGCTGAAAATGGACATGTATCCTGTCGGACTACCCGGTAAACAAATGTAAAATAAAAATAAATAAATAAATTTGGTTTTGTTAGGCTCTTATTCGAATTGGTTTGAGATTGATCTGCAACCTAATTTAACTTCCACTGCTGTTATTACTAAGGTGAAATGTTTTCAATTCATGGTAGTCCACACTCAATTTGCTAGCCAGTTGTTTCAGAAATTTGCAGAAGAATGGGACTTTGTACATGTCACTAGTAGTCCTGAATATCCTCAGTCCAATGATCTAGCAGAGCGTGCAGTACAGAGTGCAAAGCAATTACTTAAAGGGTCAAAGTGTGACAGTACTGATTTGTTCTTGAATTTGCATAATCTCAGAAACCCACCCTGTGACGATATTTCTGGCTCACCTGCTCAAAGACTACTTTCCAGGCAAACTAGAACTATGTTATCCATTAATTCCAGTCTGTTGAAGCCTAAACCTAAGAACAATAAAGCCATCAAGGCTCAGTTGTTCAAGAAGCGTAATGTCGAGAAATCTAGTTACGACCGATTGAGCAGATTACTTCATCCATTGAAGGAAGGAGAGGCGGTAAGAATCCAGACAAGGAAAGGTTTTGATTGAGTTGAACAGATTACAGGCATCTGTGCCGAACCAAGATCTTACCTGGTAGACTCCGAAGGTGTGGAATATGGGAGGAATCGTAGACATCTTCTTCCTGTATCAGAATCACCATCACAACATTGTTTCTGTGATGCAGACTTTAAATCTAAGAGTAAATCAGACACTGTTCCCATACCAAAATGTGTTCAAAATTCTGATTCCATTCCATTCCAGAAAATGATCAGAACATTCCACAGGTCAAACATTTTGCAGAGACAGTTCAGTTGCTAAACCTCATTCACGGTTTTGTATCACATGATATGGACTAGTATCAAAGCCTAGTGTGAAATATGCAGCAGCGTGGACATGATTGTGTATATCTGTGTATTTAGCATTATATAATGCACGACAAAAAATTAGCTGTGATCTCTGCATGCCAATTGACTCATAGCATCATATGATCTATTTCTCAAAGAGGGAGGATGTAGATCGAAGTGCAAGTGATGTGCGCGGTATCTTTATAAAATCCCAGACAGATGCACTCCGTGGGGCCATTTTGTAAGAGCAGTCACAGTGATAGCATGCATGAATGCAGCTGGTAGCTTGTATACAAGTTGAAGTCAGTAACCTTAAGTAATTATGTGTTTGTATAAAGTAAAGCTGCTTGAACAGAACCCACAAAGACTCTTCTGTTGTATCCCGAATGGGAGAGTGACACTGCCCATCTAGAAAATCGATATTGCAGTAGCAAACTATGGGACACAACATTTTTACATAGTCATTTTCAAGCAACATATTTGCAGTCTTTGATATTTTATGCTTAAATCCATTTTGAATCATGACTAAAAAGCTGTCATTTCTTTTTGTTACAGCTCTCTGCTGCAGGTGTTAGATGAGCTTAGACAGCATTAGTTCAGTTTCCAATTATTGTTGAAATGAGCGAATGCAGAACAATGGTGTACAGTTTTATTTTATTTATTTATTTATTTATTTATTTTTTGAATTTGGTAAGTCACATATTGCGTGATACTGTTGGCCTGCAGTAATTAAAAAGGTTAATCCTTGTTAAAATGTTTAGAATGAATGACTGCTGTTAATGTTCCCCTGAAGTATTTTGAGGTCAATTTTCAGGAACTGTCTAGTATCTTTGGAAATGCTATGAGTCGTCAGTGAAAACTGTGGTCTCAATTTTTAAAACACATGCCCACCAAAACAGCAACTGTGACAGATGCAAAAAAATTTTTTTTTACAGTGAGATAAGTCCCCACTGGAAAAGAAAATACGAGTTGTGGTTGACAACTTGCTCATATAAATATGATGTTGCAGATGAGACTGTATATTAAAATACCCTGCTTGTAGAATTTTTGAAGAATTTGGATTGGTATGATCACTTTCCATGAGTTACCATGTGCTGACTGTTTGAACTTCTGCTTATCTTACTGGGTATAGCAGACTGTTATATACTCAGCTCTGCTGGAGTGCAGGAGGTTCATGTTTTAACTCTGCATCATCACAGCTTTTTGAACATGATCACAGTCTGGACTGAAAGGGTGTTACCTTTAAGAATATCTATTTTCATTCTCTCCATTATTACTGAGCAAGTTAAATGGAGTCCCCCCCCCCCCCAAATGATGATTGTGATCTACTTTGTTTCTTTTTATTAATTTTGGGATTGCCTACTGTTAATGTAACTTGTCTACCAGTGTTGCCAGGCACTTGACATTTCTTTTGCCTCACTGTATTTAGTGTGTTAAGCTTGAATGGTTTTGTGTTGTCTCCTCTTTACTTATGACTAATATGTGTATTTAATGACTGTAAACATACCTTTGCAAGTCTCTCTACATTTTTGTGGCTTCCTTTCTCTTATTTTTGTTTTGCTAGTCGTTCCTTGACCTAGGTTTGAATCAAAGTTGCACATTAACTCTCCCTCTTGACTTGAAATTTGAATCATGTAATATATTCTTTGTCTTGGATTTTTACTACTTTGTCTGACATGAAAGTAGACAAAAACCTGATTTTCTAGTCTGATAATTATCTACCTAGTGCCGGGGAAATAAAAAGTAGTCAGTCAGCACTGTCAGTTGTTTCTTTACTATGCATTTTGTAATGCCTGTCTGATAACTGTACGTGCATGCATCTTCACTTAGCATTAGATTTAAGCTGTACATTGCAGTTTGATTTATTACATTTTTAAACTGTTGAATTCCTTGTTCTGATGTTTGCCAGATATTTTTCATAGTTGAATGACCATGGCATCCAACGGTACCTTTTCAGAAGGTAGAGTTGATCTACTGAACTAATTGGCACATACATTGTTGTCTTTCCTGTAAGACATTTCACTGTCTTTGCCTTCTTTTAAGTGTTCAAATATCAAAGGGCATAACACCCCTACTGCTGCTTTCAAACATGTTCAACTGCACCGAATGCTGTGGTTTGAATTTATGGCTAGTTTGAGAAAAATCAGATAAAAATATCTTAACACACTGGAAATTCATTTTTAAGTGCTTTATCCTAAAAACTATTTTGAAGGAATTAATTAATCTTACACAGCTTTCCTTGGTTGGACTAGAACCTAGAATTTACATGAAGCAATTATCTAACTTATCAGATTTGGCTAATATATTTTACTGCCGTACATAAATGATATACTATTCATGATATACTATTCTTGATATCACAGTCATTTGTGCAAAATATAACTCTTCTTTTAAGTCATTACAGTCTTCTAATGCTTTATGTATTTACCCCTACCTTTCTTACAACTTAAGTAGGTACTTTATAACTTGGCAAAATGCAGCAAATCTAACCAAAAGTACCAGGCATGAAATTGACTCATCTTGGCTGAGCTCCAAATCTAGTCACTAATTAAACAAATTTATAGATTTCTGAAATAATCGCAAGAAAATCACCAATTCTGGGAGTCTGCAAAATTCAGCCCATGAATTAAAATATTCACAAGCTTTATAGCTGTAGGACTCAGAAATGAAGTGTTTGTGTTCTAAGTTGTATTACTTTTGTTGGCACAGGAACAGAATTGTTAAATGCAAGTCTTGGGAAAGAGTGAAATAAGTTTTCGCACTGTAGTATTATTCGGATTTTATAGGTCAGATGTCACAAAGCTGCAAGGAAATTTCTCTGTCATAGTTCAAAGGCAAAAAAAGTATCATGTCCAGTTATTTTTTTGTATCAAAATGGTCATTTTTACTTAACCTCTGTCAATCAACAGGCCATAGTCTAATTAAGCTCTGTAACAGTTATAGTTAAGTCTCTAACGTATTAGTAATATATGATGTCTATTGCTAACCTCTTTGCATTCATTATATGGCGATTTTCCCTGCAACAGAATTTTCTTGTCTAAAGGGAACTGAGGTAGTTGTATAGATAATATCAAACACCAAGTTCAGTTGTCCAACAAAGACCATCTCTAACATTGTGAGAAGTTTTATACTGATTGATAGTTTTGACATTGGGTGCTTTGATTATTTTAATAGATGATTTTGTTCAAGGAGGGTGCTGTGATTATTTTAATAGATTATTTTGTTCAAGGAGACTGCCTTCATCAAGATTTGTAACAGGGTACACCACCGTACTGCTCACTGGATATTTGGTATCTTTGTCAAGAATAATTCCAGAGTTCCAACTGTTGCGGCAGAGAAGGTTAAAGTCTGACTGTGAGCCATGCAACCCAAGTTCATGTAGTATTTTGGGCATCTGACTCAAGTGGTCAGGAGGATGAGGGTGAGTGGGCACTACCAGCGCATCCATCTTGTAGGAAGGAATTGGCTGTAGCTCATTACTTGGGTGAGATCTAGTGGGAGCACAAGCCTATGAGCATATGCTAACACTTTGCATTTGCATGTACCCATAGGATCATGTGGCAGCACACCTCTTTTAGCAAGCAGCAGTAGTGGAGCTCAGAGAGCCACTGAGAGGTGCTTTGTTAGAGCAGGGGTAAACAACTCTATGGGACCTGAAAACTAGTCTGCTTTCTACCACCAGGCTCTCATCATTGAGGAATGAATGGTCCATAGGGCTCCCACCTACTCTGGGGATACCTGGCTCTTGTCACACAGAATGAATGGGTTGATTGGGTGCAGGTGGAGGAGCCACCATTTTGGTCATACAGAGGAAGAAAAAATTGGTATCAGAGGGCAACATCTTACCTGCTGAATGGACATTTTAATTTATCTCTTTAAACAAGGTAGATTCATCTAGCTGATGATATTTTAATGCCATTATTTACCACAGCTCCAGAGGTAGGTTGATCTCTCTTTAACATTGTGAATATCTCTATACAAACCCTTGCTTAACCAAGTTCTTCTCATATCTTGAGATGTTTTCGTAGCAAGCTTTGTCTCATATACCATCCATTTATATTTGACCTTCTCCTGTTACCAGAAAGTTTCCATTTAACCTTTTATTTATTTATTTATTTATTTGACATTTATTGGCCGGGAAAGTCCAACTGGGACAAAGCCCTTTTTCTGCGGAGACCCGGGGAGAAAAGCTGCACAATACAAATATAAAAATGCATGTTACAATGGCAGTATAATACAAGAGATTAGAAAATATATAGCATGGTGATAAAAAAGAAGAATAGAGACTGAAGGAGAATATATAGCAAAAGTGCATGAAGTTATCAAAAATAAGTGGAGTAGAAGATAGCAAAATACAATATATTGGCTGGAAACTAGTAGAAATAAACAGAAAGAGAAATATGTTAAGGAAGGATAGAAGAATAAAGAGAGAAGAATAGAGTAGGAACTAGATTCAGGTAGGGTGGTTACAATGGCATTTCCAAGAGTGATTCAGGTATTCCTTAAGAGATCTCTTGAATTTATAAACTTGAGGTATGCTTCGCAGTGTCATAGGAAGCTTGTTCTATCGAATAGTGGGTGAGTAACTATATAAGTTCTGTCCGACAGATTTTTTAGGTTTATGAATCTGTAACAAATATTGAACTGAGCTACTCAGAGATTGGGGAGGTGTATAAAATAAGAATAGTGAGGACAAGCTAGGGCAGGAAGAAGACTTATTAATGATAGAGTGAATGACGAGCATTTGGGTGGTTTTAAGTTGGTTAGGGAACTCTAGCCAATTGAGTGATCTAAGAGCATGACAGTGGTGTGATTTGGATGGCAAATTAGCAGCAAATCTAGCTACTTTGTTATAGGTAGTTTCAAGTTCAGAGAGAAGAGAAGACTGGAGATTTGTGAAAATTTGTGAGTTATAGAAAAGGTTAGGAATAAGATAAGTATTTGCTAGTGAGAGTCTGGTATCAGGGGTGTGAGGAACCTTTTGTTTCTGTATAGGAGACCAGGCTTTTGATGGGTTTTCTTAATAGAGTGATGTATATGAAGGTCAAATTTTAGTTGCTCATCTATAATAGCTCCAAGGAGCTTAGTCTTGCTAACAGGGGTGATGTTAGTATTATTCAGTGAAAGTAAGAGTTTTGTCTTTTTGGATTTAAGTATTAGATGGTTATTACCAAACCGTGTTTCAGTTTGAAAGAATTTTTTTGTCAGCTATAGATATAGTAACGTCATCAGCATATTGTATTAGGGAAGACTGAGGACAAGATTTGTGTATTTCATTAGTAAAGATATGAGAGCCATTTGATGGATTGCTGCCAATCAGAAAGTTGGAACAGCTTTGAGAGAAGTAAAGGCTGGGAGATGGTATCAAAGGCTGTTGACAAATAAAAAAAGAAAAAAAGAGAAGTTTTATTATTATCTCTAGCTAGGGGAAATGGTATGGTAAAGGAAATAAGAACAATAGTGGTACTATGGTGTAGGGGTGATCAGGTTCCTATGAATGAGGTAGGCCATGAGTTGTTTGTAGATGTAATGTTCAAGCATTTTGAGAGAAAGTTCTGTAGAATTCCCACCTTTGTGAATAGGTATAGTAAAGAACTTTTTCCAAAGAGTAGGAACAGTATATTCAGTAATAGAGTGGTTTATGAGGATAGAGACAGGATATGCTATAGATGTAGCAGCAGTTTTTAGGAAGAGAGATGGAAGATTGTCAGCTGATGGGGAGCAGGTTCAGGGATTAGGAGGTGAGGGATTGCCTGGGGAGGAGTATTTGGTATATAGCATTCCAAAACTGTTTAGGATTCCTAGCCTGTATAGACTGAGGTTGATGGTAGAAATTTCCTTTTTCATCATTAATATGTTTTTTGGTGAGATTACGAAGTTTCCTGTATCTTTGGAAGTCTGAGGGAGATTTAGTCCTAGACCAAAGTTTTCAGGCAGAGTCTCTTAGTATAACAGACGACTCTAACAGTTCTAGAAGGCAGTTAAGTATATTAAGGAAAATAGAGTTAAAATAAGACACAGCTTCATCAAGAGGTAGGGTGAAGAGGAAGGACCAGTCAATAACTGATAGAGTATTGTTTAATGTGTCAGGATTGAAGGTAGATAGAGTCTGGGATACTTTAAATTTATGGGGTCTGGGAATGTGGGGAGACTGTGGGGAGATGATCAGAAAATATGTATAGGGCAGTGGTCACTGATGGAGTCAGGAAGTGTTTTAGGGCTGTGATACAGATTGGGGTTAGAGACTAAAATCCAGTCTATGATAGAACTAGTATTTGTATGGTTATGATGGAAAGTGGTTAGGGGAATAGAGCAGAATTGTAGAAGTTGATATTTTTACAACCCAAGTATTATGGTCTCATTGGATACATTGTCTGACAGCCAATTTAGAATTTGTTCTGGTAGGGGTATATTATCACCTGGTGGTATATAGATGGCAACTATAGAATTTCATTATCAGTGTTATAGTATTGAACAAAAGTGAAAGTCTGTAATCTTGTTAAGGATACTGTGTGTGTTAATAGAGTAGAAAGAGAGAAGCTGTGGAATTAGGTTAGGAACAGAGAGACATTTTTGTTTGGTCCTGTAATGTAAATTGATTACATGTGACAGTTTAATTTTGGGCAGAGTATGTTCTGTGCAGAAGAAGAGTGAAGGAGATATAGAATAGCAGTGGTGAGTTTGGAGGTGTGTGATGTGGGAGGAAGTAGGAAATAAGGGTTGGTGGATTAGTCGAGTGTGATATGAGGTCAAGTTATAGAACAGTAGAAGAAAAGTAGATAAGATGAAAGGCTGAAGAGAGGATGGGAGAGGATTAGTAGGCATGTTGGTAGTTTAGAACTGTGTGATAAAGAAAAGGTAACTGGGAGTAAGAATGAAAGGGAGACTATATGAGAAAAAGGAAGTGAGGGAAGGGGTGGGGAGAGAAGATGGGTGGAGAAAAGTAAGAGGTAAAAAGATAGGGAAAAGGAAGCAGAGGAGGGTTCTGATAGGATAGGGTTATAGGTGGTTGGAGGAGGGAAGGTAATAAGGTAGTTAACTATAAAGGAAATTAAGTGGGGGGTGGGTGGGAATGGGGGTAGGGTAGAGGAGCTGAGTGAGCCCGAGGGTGAATGGAGCGGGTTGGTCCAGGATGCGGCAGGCAGTAAAAGTGAAGAAAAACAATGTGTAAGGCAGAAATGGAAGGCTGAGAATGAAGCTGCTAGGTAACTAGAAGGAAAAAAATAGGTAAGGATAAAAAACAACTAGAAAAGAAATACAAGGAAAGGAGATAAAGGCAGAGTAGAGGGTAACCCAGGAGAACAGGGCAAAGCACAAACAGTACAAAAGGGGTAAGTACTGGTTGGAAGTAGTAAGACAGGCTGCAAGTAAGAAAAAAAGAAAAACAATTAGAGGAGAGACACAATAGACCAAAGTAGGAGAAAGAATAAAACTGTCAGAGAGAAATCAAAGGGCAATAGAGAGAGGAGGGAAGAGGGAAAGGGGGGGGTCTGGCTCGGAGGTGTGCAAGTAACCTTACAAAATCAAACAGTGACAAATAATGCAAGGAGAGGCTAAGTATTAAACATACGTCACAATATTAATTTATGTTGTTATTATTATTATTATTATTATATTCATTTATGTTATATTATTGTTTTTACTTTGGAGCTTTTCTCCCCAGGCCTCTGCTGAAAATGGACATGTATCCAGTCAGACTATCCCAGTCAACAAATGTAAAATAAGTAAAATAAAAAATAAATTAACAAGTGTAGTACTGGCTCAGTTCATATTTTGTGTTGGACATGAAGCTTGGTAGGGCAGGTGATAACAACTACGCTTTCTACCTAGAAAATTAAACAGAGAGAGAGGTATGCATGAGTAAAATAAGGAGGCAATACTATGGGCAAATACAACACGTTAGTAATAGACAGCATGAGAGAGAGAGAGATGAAGGTAGCAGTAAAAGATATAGAGAGGCAGTGTCATATAAGATGTAGAAGAGGCAAAGAAAGACAGGTATGAGATGAAGAAAGGTAAGCAGAAAGTAGTAGTACAGCAGTACTTTTTTATAGTCAGAATACTTAGTGCAATAAAACAGTACAGACAGTGTTCTCCTTCACTCTGGGAACAGTAGGGATAACATTTGCCAGGCAGCCTTTCCGATTGGATTGCAGACTGTGTTATCTTTACCATTCAGTGACTGCCATTTAAAAAATGCTTGTATCAAAGATCCACTGTGCCAAAGTTATGACTGCTTCCAGTGCTTGCTTTGCAATTGCAGACACGTCTGATGTGGCCAGTTGGCATATCTTCCCAGAATGTTATTGATTGCATTGTGACTTTAAAGGTATGATCTTGTTTGGTTCTTCTGTTCTTTGAGACTCTGTCTCCAGATGTTTATTTCTTGGCTTAGGTTCACAGGTTCATATGTAAGTACTAGGCAATTGTTGCCTAGCTAAAAAACCCTATTCAGAATTTTCCTCTAGCCTCAAGGAGTGCAAGGCAAGATGGACCAGGAGAGAATTTGAGGATGCCCATCCAGTTACCTAGGTTTACCTTGAAGGTGGCAAGGGTGCTACTATGCTTAATATGTAGTGGAGATTTGTTCCAGACGTGAGAGATATGTAGGGATAGGACTCTGTCACGTCAACATGTCTTATTTATTTGATGATGAAGGTTTAGTTCTTTAACAGATTATTTGAAGTACCAGTAGTTCTGTGAAGGAACAGGAGATTGAATAGGGTTGGATCTTTCATGGCACGTCTTGACCCTTCCAAGTCACATGTTTCTGGAAAGAGAAAAATAGATTTCTTCATTTTGTAAAGAAGTTTGATGTTGAACCACAAAATGATTGTGAAGGGGCAATTTATTGTGTTGTTCCTTATGTTTCTGATTCAGATTCTGAGAAATGAGTGGCTTCTGCCAGTCCTTTTAACAGATTCTTTTTTTCTGAAACTGTTTCCACAATTAATGAATAGTTTTAGTTGGAACATAGTGACATTCCACTATCTCTGAAGAAGTGCTCTGATTTATTGCAACTGGATTTTCTTGAACTTAACACCTATTCCTCACTTTCCTCCTGCACTGGTTGATGTATTTGTGACAGCCTGTAACTTGCTGCACTGGTTGATGCATTTGCAACAGCCTGTAACTTGCCTAACAGGCAGTCTGCTGCTGTCATGAAAGCAGATAAATTGTTTAATGTTCCTCAGTCATATAAGTTTTAATATACTAATCCCAGGTCAGACCCAGCAGTTATTGATCTGGTAAACCCCAGCAGCTGCTAAATATCTGCTTAATACCAGCTTCTCCCCTTCTGGCAAGGATAGCAAAACTTTTGATAGATATGAGAAAGAAGTGTATTCTTCTGCATCACATATTTTTAGAATTCTTAACTGTGAAGCTCATAAGTTAAAGTATGTTTGTCTCTCTTGAGAATATAAGGAATGTGGCAGCTGTTTCCTCTTCTAAGGGAAAACATCTTTGTGTAACCTGATTGTTTCTGTCCCTCAAATGGCTGCCCACTGTTTCAAATGTAGATGTTCTTTGTGTTTCACTGTTGCTGTCATCACACTTGGGTTATCCTGCCAGGCGTAGCTCTCAGTCGGCCTGAATACCAGAGGCTTAGTATTTCTGTGTCAGTTGCTGTCGCTCCAGGACTGACATCAGTTCATCAGTGGTATAAAAACAGTCAGCCGACACCATTACATCAGTCTTTCTTGCAGAGGAGCCCGAAGCAGAAGCAGTTCGCACGAGTGCTGGTCGGCTGCTACTTGAGTTTTCGTTTCTGAATTGCAGTTGAAGTCTTCTAAAGCTAATTACCCCGTTGGGGATCCCTTTTTCTTGCTCTAACCGATGTCAGAAAAAGTTAACAATTCTCTTGCCTGTGGAAAGCAAATACCACACCGAGACTTCCATTCTTACTGTGTCACCTGTTTAAGCCCAGACCACGATGTCCCTCGCTGTTGCTTTTGTGGTTTGTTCAACACCAGAACTATACGTCATTGGGCCCTTATTGTAGCTAAATAATTTCGCTCTCAGTCCTCGTATTCTGATATGGCTTCGGTAAGCCATCTGACTACCGATCTTCTGAAAAGACATAAGGATAAAGACAGATACAGACTGCACAGGTCCAAAACTGCCGACGATGCTTCCATTAAGCTATCTGTCAGTTATCCATTCCTCAGTGAAGCGCTTTCGCAGCCCCTAATGCCCTCTTCTGTGGATTCGCAGGCCGCTACTGAGACTCTTTCGGAGTCCGGTATGCCATGAGACTGTTCTTCAACTAAGGATCCTCCAGATGTCTCTACCTTAGATGGGTCTGGAGCTGCTGAGCAGGCACCAGCTTCCGAGGAAGTTCTTTGCACTACAGATACTTGACACAAACCGACGACTTCTTTCACATCTTCAGTTCTTACCGAGTTTCTAAGGCCCAGGGTACGAACTATGCCTAAAAATCCGACCCAAGCTCGGGCACCTGCTTCCATGTCTCAATCTCAAATGCATAAAATGCCGGAAGACCTTATTATGCTTATTAGGGGAAGCCACGCTACCCCTTCTAAATTAAAGAGACTTGTCCCCAGTAGTGTTATCTGAACAGGAGTCCAATGACTCTGAGGTTTCTGAATATGAAGGCATGCAACCCCTCTCTGCTTATGAGGATTCTGATGCATAGGAATCCATTCCTTCTGCCTCTCCTCCAGAGGATTTTTGATTTGGTGAAACCCTACATACTTTAAGGGAGCATTTCCAATGGGAATGTTAGGATGATTCCCAGTCAAAAAAGAGACTCAGGGAATTCTTAGATTTACCACAACATAGACCGTTAGCTATTCCTCATGTCCTGGATGTTGTGGATGATGTTTTTATGGAATCCAGTTTGACACCTGACACTATTCCTCCTGCTCCCAGGAAACCTGACAGGTACTACAGAGTCCCTGACTCTCACAAATTCCTTTTCAAAAATCCTACTGCTGACCCAGAGGTCATCTCCCAAGGACCAAAAGGAATTAAAGCAACCTCAGCTAAGAATCCCACCCCCCCCAGACAAGGATTCCCGAGCATTAGACAGATGGAGGTAAAAAAGTATACACCTCTGCAACTCTTGCAATTAGAGCACTAAATTGTCAGTTCCACATGCTGAAATATCAGAAGTATACAGTGGAACTACTCAAACAAAAAATATCTTCCTTTCCTGCTTGTGCAGAAAATAAAGAATTACAAGAGCTTATGCATTTTGCAAGCCAAGTTACTAATCACACCTTGCAATGTGGCTTTGACGCCCAAGAAGCATTTTGCAGGGCAGCAGTCACTGGTTCTGTCCTTAGCAGGCATGCTTGGCTTAAGGAGCAGACCTTGCCAGACCATGTCAAATCAAAATTTATGGACGCATCATTGAACAAAGGCAATTTGTTTGGCACCAAGGCAGAAGAAGTCTTAAAAAAGTCTCTGAGGTTCAGTAGGCATTGCCCCTCCAAGCATTGGTCCTTTCCAGCCCCCTCCAAGCCAGCTCAGCCCAGACCCAGGGGAAGCAGACCCCCAGACAGCAGTCCCCAGGGTATGCAGAGATCTAAGCAATTGTGTTCCTCTACTTCAAAAACAGGGAGTGCCAAGGCATCTACTTATGGTAAGAACTCACAATGACTTTACACCTCCTCCCCTTACCTCTGCCCACCTGCTTGTGCCCCTAGGAGGAAAACTCTCCTTCCATGCAAACAACTGGGCCTCTATTACCAACGACCGATGGGTCGTCAACATAGTGTCCCAGGGGTACACATTTTATTTCCACACTGTGCCAACCCCAAAAGGGTTCCCAGATCTTCCTCCAAACCATTGGGCAGAGGCCAAGAAACAAGTTCTTTCCCTGCTCTCCATGAGGGCAATACAGCATGTTCCTGGAGACCAGATAGGCCAAGGTTTTTATTCCAGACTCTTCCTGGTTCCCTGAAAAGAGGGCACCTGGCACCCAATCCTCGATCTATCCATTCTAAACACCTTTATGGTGATACCAAAATTGAAAATGCTCACCCTCCAACAGGTTCTTCCTGTGCTTTCCAAGAATGCTTGGTTAGCCACCCTAGACCTAAAAGAGACCTACCTACACATCCCAATCAGGGAATCTTGCAGGAAATGTGTACGTTTCAGGGCAAGATCTATGTATTTTCAGTTCTCTAAGCTTCCCCTTTGGCTTATCCACTGCTCCCAGACTTTTCACAAAATGCCTGGCTCCAGCCATTGCTTTTTGCAGGCAAACAAATACTCAAATTTACCCCTACTTGGACGATTGCCTGATTCAGGCAGACAGGAAAAGCTGTTACAGCACCTGACCTTTGTAAAGGACCTACTGACCTCCCTGGGTTATACTATAAATGAAAAGAAATCAAAACTAGTCCCCACAGAATAAATTGTACTTCTGGGAGCAAGCCTGGAGATAGCATCCCAGATGGCATTCCTTACTCCAAAAAAAAACAAGCCTACCTGACAAGCTACTTCTCTAAACTAGCCGCCAGAACCCAGTTATCCGCAAGGAAAATCCTGCAAGTTCTAGGGTTCATGGTCTCCTGCATTCTACTCATTCCATATGCCAGACTGCATATGAGGAAACTACAATGGTACCTAAAAAGCCTTTGGTGTCAACACTGTCAAGACCTAGAAACTACCATGCCTATGATGCCCTGTCTAAGGGAAGATTTTCTTTGGTGGGCAGCAGCACGCAACCACAATAAGGGACTTCCTTTCTAACAACCCCACGCCACCCAGACCCTCACCACAGACACATCAGACTATGCCTGGGGTGCACACCTGGACGGCAGGTGCATTCAGGGCCATTGGAGCCCAAATTAAATACATCTGCACATTGGCCAAAAAGAGATGCTAGCTGTTCAGCACACCCTGGCAGCTTTCAGACCCCTACTCTCCCTGGGGCCTCTAGTGATCAAAACAGACAACACCACAGTGATGTGGTATATCAACAAGCAGGAAGGGACTCACTCTTATCCTCTCTGCAGGCTCACCATGACCCTTTGGCATACGGCCTCAGCCATGCAAATACACCTGCTAGCACAATTCCTGCCAGGCTCCCTAAACTCTCTGGCAGACAACTTAAGCAGGAAATTGCTAGACCCACACAAGTGGCAGCTAGATCACAGAACCTTCAGCCTTGTAACCCAGAAATGGGGCACCCCAAAGGTGGACCTCTTTGCCTCCCACTCCAATCAGCTCAGCAAATACTGCACCAGGGAACCTCACAGCAAGGCCTGGAAAGTGGATGCTCTATCCTTCCAATGGGTAAACCTCTCGGTTTATGCATTTCCCCCTCTACCACTCATTTCAAGGGTTTTGCTAAAAATAAGGGAGGAAAAACCAAGGGCAATCTTGATTGCCCCAGACTGGCCACACCAGCACTGGTACCCACAGGTGTGCAGCCTGTCACCTCTGCCACCATGGCACCCACCTCAGATCCCAACACTCCTGACCCAGAAGAATGGAGAATTCATGCATCCACAATTACAGACCTGAACCTGGCAGCCTGGCTTATCCCCTGACCTCTCCTCAAACTTCCAGCCTAAGCAAACAAGTCCTGGATATTATATGCCTGATGCCCCAGCACTAGAAAATCCTATGCTGACAAGTGGAAAAGGTTTTGCACATGGATCCAGGCTAAGGGAGCCGAAACAGCACAGCCCTCTCTCCCTGGATTACGTAGCCGACCTACTACACAGGGGTCTATCATTCTCTTCTATAAAAATTCATGTCTCTGCTCATTAAAGCACAGAGCCACCTCTATTCTCACACCCTCTCATCAAACAGTTCCTAAGAGGGGCTAACAACTTGAGACCACCCAGAAGAGCTCCTACCCCAGCTTGGGACCTTAACTTTGTGTTGGAAAAGCTCATCCTACCCCCTTTTGAGCCTGCAGCTTCAGCAGAGTTAAAATTCCTCTCTTGGAAAACAGCCTTGCTTCTGGCCATCACTTCAGCTAGAAGAGTTTCAGAGCTACAAGCACTCATGGATGTAGAGCACTTCATCATTTTCCATGCTGACAGGGTCTCTCTCAGGACTAATCCATCCTTCATGCCTCAACCAGTCAATTCATTTGCCCACCTTTTTCCTAACCCACAAAACAAGGGAAAAGGATTCTGCACTCTCTAGATGTGCACAGACAGCTCAGATTCTATCTGGATAGGACTAAGTCATTTAGAAAAACTGATCAATTGCTAGTTAGCTTCGCAGCAGGGTTATAGGGCAAGGCCATATCCAAACAAACAATCTCCAAACGGATAGCACACTGCATCCACTTCTGCTACAAACAGCATGGAAAACCACCTCTTAAGGGGATCAGGACGCATTCCACCAGGGCAACCTCCACCTCTGCAACTTTTTTCAGAGGGGTCCCCAGCAGAGACATCCTGAAGGCCGCAACATGGACTTCTGTTCATACCTTCACCAAGCATTACCACCTGCCTATCTTCTCCAAATCCTGGGCAGGCTTTGCCACCACAGTCTTGCAAGGCATCCTAGCCAGTCCCCAGTCTTTTTGACTGTCTCCACCCTTTTCTTCAGCTTTGGGAAACAACCCAAGTGTGATGACTGCAACAATGAAACACAAACAACATAGTGCAGTTGCGTACACTTACCATAAATGTAGATGTTCGAGTTTATTCACTGTTGCAGTAATGGTTTCCCACACTCCAGCCCCCTTGTCTCTCACTATCTCTCTCTCTTCCTCTCTCCTTACAAGAAATTTTTGGAATTTACTTTCTACTGGTGGTGTTCTTCCACCATAACCTAGTTCCCTATTTGGGGGCTCCTAACAGTTGGGGAAAGAAAAACTGATATAATGGCATCGGCTGCCTATTTTTATACCACTGACGACCTGACGTCAGACCTGGAGCGACAGCAACTGATGCAGAAATACTAAGCCTCTGGTATTCGGGCTGATTGAGGGCTACCCCTGGCAGAATAACCCAAGTTTAATGACTGCAACAGTGAATACACTTGAACATCTACATTTATGGTAAGTGTACACAACTGTACTTTATGATTCTACTGATGCCACTTCCAGAGCTACTGCCACTGGAATTGTTATGAGGAGGCTTGGTTGCATACTCAAAACCTTCCTAATGATGACAAAACTTAAATTTTGTATTCTCCCTTAGACAGAGAGTTAATTTTTGGACCATGTGCTGCAGAGGACCTTAAAAAGTGTGGTGAGAGAGGTAAGCTGATTCAGGGAATTTCTCAGCCTTCCTTCTCCAAGTTTGCCAGTGGGTTTAATGCTACCTGTACAACCTTTGCCAAAAGCCAAAATAGGCAAACACAAGGGTAAGCAAACATTTAAAATGCAATGGCAGGGAGGTTCCAAAAACAAAGGAACACCCCATATCAAAGAACAGTCTAAGTCTAATTGACTATCTACAAGACTCTCCTCTCCTTACCTACCCACTGGAAAACCCTTAACCCTCTATCTCCATTCTTCTCTTTGGCAGCAGACAATTTCAGACAGATGGTTCAGAAAATAATCCATCATGGTTAAAGATGGTAATGGGAGTTTCTCCCTCCTTTCCAAGGGATTTTCCCCCTCATCCACTAGTTCTTACTTCTGTGTTCCTTTCTGTTGTTCAGCACCTGTGGTGGTCCCTCCTTTTCAGCTAGGAGAAGGGTTTTATTCAGGAAGATCTCTGGAGCTTTACTTTCTAAACCAGTTTGTCATAGTGCCCAAGATCAAAGTATTATCCCATCATAACTTGTGACCCCTCATTTCCCATTTGAGTGTTCTTATGACCTTAGATTTAAAATATGCATATCTTCATATTCCTATAAATATAGATTTCAGATGTTTAAGGTTTTCTATGTTTGGATCACATTATCATTCTCTGCACTATCCTTTGATCTGTCCACTGCTCCAAGGGTATTTACAAAGTGTCTGACTCCAGTAATAGCATACTTTAGACTACGGGGTGTTTACATTTTTCCTTATTTAAACAATTTGCTTATCTTTGCAGAGTCTTTTTTGAAGTGTCAGAAATCTCTCACTTGGGTGGGAGAATTCTCACATAGACTGGAGTTCAAGGAGAACATACAAAAGTCTTATTTAACTCCTTCTCTCTCATAGAAATGGTTTCCTGAGATGTCTACTAGATACCTCAGTTCAGGGTGCATTTCTTCAACAGGAAAAGTAGATCTTTAACTTGAATTATTTCTGAGTTTTTCATTTCAGACTTTTGTCTCAGTCTGCAGATTTTTTAAGCTTCTAGTTCTCATGGCATCTATGATTCTCTTGATTCCCCTGTCAAGACTACACATGACAAAAAAAACAATGGCACCTAAAGTCTGAATGATGCTCTCAACTCTCTCAATCATCTGTGGCCCCCAGGGACCATTATAAGTGTTTAAACACAACACCACAGTGATGTGTTACATAAGTAAATGGGGGGAGCTAGATCTTATCCTCTGTACAGACTAGTCATGGTTGCCTGGAGTATAGGTTTTAAGCACAGTCTCACCCTACAGGCAACTTGCATACTATCAGAGCAAATTTTTTTTTTTTGCAGACAAGCTGAGCATGATCAGGGCAGAACCACACAAATGTAAACTGAATCAGATCTGTGAGGAGTTGATCCAGCTGTGGCAAACCCCTCATGTAGATCTTTTTGCCTCCAGTCATAAAATTATGCTTCAGCACTCCTTGTTTAGAAGTACTGGAACATAGATGCGTTCTCTTCTTAAACAGGAATGTTCCTGTATGCTTTCCCACCCTTTCCAATAATGTCAGTGGTCATTCAGAGGATTCAGAAGAACTTTCCAAAGATCATTGTGGTGACTCCCTTCTGGGCCAGGCAACAGTTGCCCTCCTTTCTGTTGGAAATTGCTAGTTACCACAAGCTTTCTTACAGATTGGACCTGCTCACAAAGGACAAGGTTTATTTAATACATTCCATCCTCAGATAACTGCTACTAACTGAGTACTAAAATCACTATTTAGCTGACCACTAATCGATATGTTATAATGGCTGTGATGTTGTACCAGAGTGTATTAAAATCTATTGCTGCTTTACTGTGTCTTAGTATAACTGTGTAGACCCTTATTTGCCTAGTTGTTAATCATATCTCATCCAATGAAAACTAAATAATGTGAATTAACAGCTGTCTCTACATCTCTTCCATAGATCTGTAAACCTACTTGCATATTGTTT